>NC_133126.1:206544118-206844118 GCF_048418815.1 Hemitrygon akajei | reverse complement strand
TCAAAGCATGGTTTCTGTAAAGGGATGTCTTGTCTGACCAATCTGTTGGAGTTCTTCGAGGTAGTAACAAGCAGGGTGAACAAAGGAGAGGTAGTGTATGTAATTTACTTGGATTTTCAGAAGACATTTGATAAGTTGCCATACGTAAAGCAGCTTAACAAGATAAAATCCTATAGCATTACAGAAAATGTATTGGCATGAATAGTGGAATGGCTGACAGGCAGGAGGCAGCTAGTGAGAATAAAAGGGGCTTTTTCTGATTGGCTGCCATTGACTTGTGGTGTTCTTCAGGGGTCAGTACTGGGACTGCTACTTTTCACATTGTATGTCAATGATTTAACCATATAACAATTACAGCACGGAAACAGACCATCTCGGCCTTTCTAGTCCGTGCTGAACACTTACTCTCACCTAGTCCCACTGACCTGCACTCAGCCCATAACCCTCCATTCCTGTCCATATACCTATCCAATTTTACTTTAAATGACAATACTGAACCTGCCTCTACCACTTCTACTGGAAGCTCGTTCCACACAGCTACCACTCTCTCAGTAAAGAAATTCCCCCTCGTGTTACCCTTAAACTTTTGCCCCCTAACTCTCAACTCATCTCCTCTTGTTTGAATCTCCCCTACTCTCAATTGAAAAAGCCTATCCACGTCAACTCCATTGATCCCTTTCATAATTTTAAATACCTCTATCAAGTCCCCCCTCAACCTTCTACACTCCAAAGAATAAAGGCCTAACTTGTTCAAACTTAGGTGCTGAAACCCTGGTAACATTCTAGTAAATCTTCTCTGTACTCTCTCTATTTTATTGCCATCTTTCCTATAATTCGGTGACCAGAACTGTACACAATATTCCAAATTTGGCCTTACCAATGCCTTGTACAATTTTAACATTACATCCCAACTCCTATACTCAGTGCTCTGATTTATAAAGGTTAGCATACCAAAAGCTTTCTTCACCACCCTATCCACATGAGATTCCACTTTCAGGGAACTATACACCATTATTCCTAGATCACTCTGTTCTACTGCAGTCCTCAATGCCCTACTATTTACCATGTATGTCCTATTTGGATTATTCCTATCAAAATGTAGCACCTCACACTTATCAGCATTAAACTCCAACTGCCATCATTCAGCCCACTTTTCTAACTGGCCTAAATCTCTTTGCAAGCTTTGAAAACCTACTTCATTATCCACAACGCCACCTATCTTAGTATTAGCTGCATACTTACTAATCCAATTTACCACCCCATCATCCAGATCATTAATGTATTTGAGAAACAACATTGGACCCAGTACAGATCCCTGAGGCACACCACTAGTCACCGGCCTCCAACCTGACAAACAGTTATCCACCACTATTCTCTGGCATCTCCCATCCAGGCACTGTTGAATCCATTTTACTACTTCAATTTTAATACCTAACAATTGAACTTTCCTAACTAACCTTCTGTGCGGAACCTTGTCAAAGGCCTTACTGAAGTCCATATAGACAACATCCACTGCTTGACCCTGGTCAACTTTCCTTGTAACCTCTTCAAGAAATTCAATAAGATTTGTCAAACATGACCTTCCACGCACAAATCCATGTTGACTGTTCCTAATCAGACCCTGTCTATCCAGATAATTATATATGCCATCTCTAAGAATACTTTCCATTAATTTACCCACCACTGACGTCAAACTGACAGGCATATAATTGCTAGGCTTACTCTTAGAACCCTTTTTAAACAATGGAACCACATGAGCAATTTGCATGGAATTGATGGCTTTGTGGCAAAGTTTGCAGATGATACAAAGATAGGTGGAGAGGTGGGGAGAGCTGAGGATCAATGTGATTGCAGGAGGACCTAGACATATTAGAAGAATGGGCAAAAAAGTGGCAGGTGGAATACAGTGTTGGGAAATGTATGATAATGCATTGTGGTAATAGTACGGACAGTCATTTAAATGGGGAGAAGGTTAAAGCATCAGAGGTGCTGAGGGGCTTCAGTGTCCTTGTGCAAGACTCCCAGAAAACTAATTTACAGGTTGAGCCTGTGGTAAAGAAGGCAAATGCAATGTTGGCTTTTATTTCAAAGTGAATAGAATGTAAAAGCAAGAAGATAATGCTGAGCCCTTATAAGACACTGGTTTAGCTGCACTTGGAGTATTGTCAACAGTTTTGAGCCCCATATCTCAGAAAGGATGTGTTATCATTGGAGAGAATCCAGAGGAGGTTCACAAAGATGGTTTGGGAAATGAAAGGGTTAACATTTGAGGCGCCTTTGGTTGCTTTGGGCCTGTACTCACTGGAATTTTTTTAGAATGCGTGGAGATCTCATTGAAACCTACTGAATGTTGAAAGGATTAGATGGAGTGGATGTGGAGAGGATGTTTCTTCTGATGGGTGTATCTAGAATTAGAGGGCACAGCCTGAAAATTGAAGGGCTACCCTTAGAACAGAAGTACGGAGTAATTTTTTTAAGCCAGAGAGTTATAAATCTGTGGAATGCTCTGCCATAGATTGTAGTGGAGGCCAAGTCTGTGTGTATATCTGAGGTAGAATTTGATTGTTTACTGATTTGTCAGGGCATCAAAGGATATGACGAGAAGGCAGCTGAATGGAGCTGAGTGGGATCTGGGATCAGCCATGATGGAATGGCAGAGCAGACTTGATGGGCTGAATGGCCTAATTTTGCTCCTATGTGTTATGGTATGTGGTCTTATGACACAACCATGGCTAGCAAGAGAAGTCAAGGCTACCATAAAAGTCAAAAAGAGGGCATATAATTAAGCAAAGATTAGTGGGAAGTTAGAGGATTGGGAAGCTTTCAAATACCAGAGTTTATGAAAGTATGGTAATGATCTTTTAAGAATCACTAGATTCTGGAAGACTGGGAAATTGCAAATGTCACTCTACTCTTCAAGAATGGAGAGAGGCAGAAGGAAGGAAATTATAGGCCAGTTTACTGACCTCAGTGGTAGAGAAGTGTTGGAAATGATGGTTAAAGATTTGGTTTCAAGGTACCTGGAAGCACAGGGCAAAATAGGCCATAGCCAGCAGAGATTCCTCAAGGGAAAATCTTAATTGTCCAATCTGTTGGAATTCATTGAAGAAATAACAAGCAGGATAGACAAAGGAGAATCAGTTGATATTGTGTATTTGGATTTTCAGAAGGCCTTTGACAAGGTGCCACACATGAGGCTGCTTAACAAGCTATGAGCCCATTGTATTACAGGAAAGATTCTGGCATGGATAAAGCTGTGGCTGATTGTCAGTAGGCAAAGAGATGGGATAAAGGGAGCCTTTTCTGGTTGGCTACTGGTGTCTACTGGTATTCCACAGGGGTCTGTGTTGGGACTGATTCTTTTTACGTTATATATTAATGATTTCGATGATGGAATTGATGGCTTTGTTGCAAAGTTTGAAGATGGATGGAGAGGCAGGTAGTTTTGAGGAAATAGAGAAACTACAAAAGAACAGACAGATTAGGAGACTGGGCAAGGAAGTAGAGAAAGGGACGCACTCAGATTGATGGTTTGAGATGTGTCTATTTTAATGCAAGGGGTATTATGAACAAAGCAGATGAGTTTAGAGCATGGATCAGTACTAGGAGCTATGATGTTGTGGCCATTACAGAGACTTGGATGACTCAGGGGCAGGAATGATTACTTTGATTTCCAAGCTTTAGATGGTTCAGAACAGATGGAGGGAGGCAAAAGAGATGGGGGTGTGGCAACGTTGATCAAAGATAGTGTCACGGCTGCAGATAAGGAGGAAGACATGGAGGGATTGTCTATGGAGTCTCTGTGGATGGAAGTTAGGAACAGGAAGGGGTCAGTAACTGTACTGGGTGTTTATTTCTAGACCACCCAATAGTAACAGGGACATCAAGGAGCAGGTAGGGAGACAGATTCTGGAAAGGTGTAATAATAGCAGAGTTGTCATGGTGGGAGATTTTAATTTCCTAAATATTGATTGGCATGTCCCAAGAGCAAGGGGTTTAGATGGAGTGGAGTTTGTTAGATGTGTTCAAGAAGGCTTCTTGATACAATATGTAGATGAGCCTACAAGAGGAGAGGCTGTACTTGATCTGGTATTGGGAAATGAACCTGGTCAGGTATCAGATCTCTCAGTGGGAGAACATTTTGGAGATAGTGATCTCTCTCCTTTACCACAGCATTGGAGAAGGATAGGAACAGACAAGTCAGGAAAGCGTTTAATCGGAGTAAGGGGAGATATGAGGCTATCAGGCAGAAACTTGGAAGCATAAATTGGGAACAGATGTTCTCAGGGAAACGTAAAGCACAAATGTAGCAAATATTCAGGGAACACACACAAAATGCTGGTGGAACGCAGCAGGCCAGGCAGCATCTATAGGAAACATAGAAACATAGAAAATAGGTGTAGGAGTAGGCCATTCGGCCCCTCGAGACTGCACCGCCATTCAGTATGATCATGGCTGATCATCCAACTCAGAACCCTGTACCTACGTTCTCTCCATACCCCCTGATCCCTTTAGCCACAAGGGCCATATCTAACTTACACTTAAATATAGCCAATGAACCGGCCACAACTGTTTCCTGTGGCAGAGAATTCCACAGATTCACCACTCTCTGTGTGAAGAAGCTTTTCCTCATCTCGGTCCTAAAAGGCTTCCCCTTTATCCTTAAACTGTGACCCCTCGTTCTGGACTTCCCCAACATCGAAAACAATCTTCTTGCATCTAGCCTGTCCAATCCCTTCAGAATTTTATACGTTTCAATAAGATCCCCCCTCAATCTTCTAAATTCCAGTGAGTATAAGCCTAGTCGATCCAGTCTTTCTTCATATGAAAGTCCTGCCATCCCAAGAATCAATCTGGTGAACCTTCTTTGTACTCCCTCTATGGCAAGAATGTCTTTCCTCAGATTAGGGGACCAAAACTGCACACAATACTCTAGGTGCGGTCTCACCAAGTCCTTGTACAACTGCAGTAGAACCTCCCTGCTCCTGTACTCAAATCCTTTTGCTATGAATGCCAACATACCATTTGCCTTTTTCACTGCCTGCTGTACCTGCATGCCCACCTTCAATGACTGGTGTACAATGACACCCAGGTCTCGTTGCACCTCCCCTTTTCCTAATTGGCCACCGTTCAGATCTGTTTTCCTGTTCTTGCAACCAAAGTGGATAACCTCACATTTATCCACATTAAATTGCATCTGCCATGAATTTGCCCACTCACCTAACCTATCCAAGTCACCCTGCATCCTCTTAGCATCCTCCTCACAGCTAACACCGCCACCCAGCTTCGTGTCATCCGCAAACTTGGAGATGCTGCATTTAATTCCCTCGTCTAAATCATTAATATATATTGTAAACAACTGGGGTCCCAGCACTGAGCCTTGCGGTACCCCACTAGTCACTGCCTGCCATTCTGAAAAGGTCCCGTTTACTCCCACTCTTTGCTTCCTGTCTGCCAACCAATTCTCTATCCACATCAATACCATACCCCCAATACCGTATGCTTTAAGTTTGCACACTAATCTCCTGTGTGGGACCTTGTCAAAAGCCTTTTGAAAATCTAAATATACCACATCCACTGGCTCTCCCCTATCCACTCTACTAGTTACATTTCAAAAAATTCCATAAGATTCGTCAGACATGATTTTCCTTTCACAAATCCATGCTGACTTTGTCTGATGATTTCACCTCTTTCCAAATGTGCTGTTATCACATCTTTGATAACCAACTCTAGCATTTTCCCCACCACCGATGTCAGACTAACCGGTCTTTAATTCCCCTGTTTTTCTCTCCCTCCTTTTTTAAAAAGTGGGGTTACATTAGCCACCCTCCAATCCTCAGGAACTAATCCAGAATCTAAGGAGTTTTGAAAAATTATCACTAATGCATCCACTATTTCTTGGGCTACTTCCTTAAGCACTCTGGGATGCAGACAATCTGGCCCTGGAGATTTATCTGCCTTTAATCCCTTCAATTTACCTAACACCACTTCCCTACTAACATGTATTTCCCTGAGTTCCTCCATCTCACTAGACCCTCGGTCCCTTACTATTTCCGGAAGATTATTTATGTCCTCCTTAGTGAAGACAGAACCAAAGTAGTTATTCAATTGGTCTGCCATGTCTTTGTTCCCTATGATCAATTCACCTGTTTCTGACTGTAAAGGACCTACATTTGTCTTGACCAATCTTTTTCTTTTCACGTATCTATAAAAGCTTTTACAGTCAGTTTTTATGTTCCCTGCCAGCTTTCTCTCATAATCATTTTTCCCTTTCCTAATTAAGCCCTTTGTCCTCCTCTGCTGGTCTCTGAATTTCTCCCAGTCCTCAGGTGTGCTGCTTTTTTTTTTGCTAATTTATATGTTTCTTCTTTGGACTTGATACTATCCCTAATTTCCCTTGTCAGCCACAGGTGCACTACCTTCCCTGGTTTATTTTTTTGCCAAACCAGGATGAACAATTGTTGTATATCATCCATGCGATCTTTAAATGCTTGCCATTGCATATCCACCGTCAACCCTTTAAGTATCATTTGTCAGTCTACCTGAGCTAATTCATGTCTCATACCTTCAAAGTTACCCTTCTTTAAGTTCAGAACCTTTGTTTCTGAATTAACTATGTCACTCTCCATCTTAATGAAGAATTCCACCATATAATGGTCACTCTTACCCAAGGGGCTTCGCACAACAAGATTGCTAACTAACCCTTCCTCATTGCTCAATACCCAATCTAGAATGGCCTGCTCTCTAGTTGGTTCTTCAACATGTTGGTTCAGAAAACCATCACGCATACATTCCAAGAAATCCTCTTCCTCAGCACCCTTACCAATTTGGTTCACCCAATCTATATGTAGATTGAAGTCACCCATTATAACTACTGTTCCTTTATTGCACGCAATTCTAATTTCCTGTTTAATGCCATCCCCAACCTCACTACTACTGTTAGGTGGCCTGTACACAACTCCCACCAGCGTTTTCTGCCCCTTAGTGTTATGCAGCTCTACCCATATCGATTCCACATCTTCCAGGCTAATGTCCTTCCTTTCTATTGCGTTAATCTCCTCTCTAACCAGCAATGCTACCCCACCTCCTTTTCTTTCCTGTCTATCCCTCCTGAATATTGAATATCCCTGGATGTTGAGCTCCCATCCTTGGTCACCCTGGAGCCATGTCTCTGTGATCCCAAGAAATACAGTTGATGTTTCGGGAGACCCAAAACGTCGACTGTACTTCTTCCTATAGATGCTACTTGGCCTGCTGCATTCCACCAGCATTTTGTATGTGTTGCTTGAATTTCCAGAGTCTTCAGATTTTCTCGTAAATGTTCAGGGGATATTTGCGTGGAGTTCTGCATAGGTACATTCCAGTGAGACAGAGAAAGGATGGTAGGGTACAGGAATTATGGCGTACAAAGGCTGTTATAAATCTAGACAGGAAGAAAAGAAGAGCTTATGCAAGGTTCAAAAAACTAGGTAATGATAGAGATCTAGAAGATTATAAGGCTGGCAGGAAGGAGCTTAAGAATGAAATTAGGAGAACCAGAAGGGGCCATGAGAAAGCCTTGGCAAACAGGATTAAGGAAAACCCCAAGGCATTCAACAAGTACGCGAAGAGCAAGAGGATAAGACGTGAGAGAATAGGACCAATCAAGTGTGAAAGTGGAAAAGTGTGTATGGAACTGGAGGAGATAGCAGAGGTAATTAATGAGTACTTTGCTTCAGTATTCACTAAGGAAAAGGATCTTGGCGATTGTAGGGATGAATTGCAGTGGACTGAAAAGCTTGAGCATGTAGATATTAAGAAAGAGGATGTGCTGGAGATTTTGGAAAGCATCAAGTTGGATAAGTCACTGGGACTGGATGAGATATACCCCAGGCTGCTGTGGGAAGTGAGGGAGGAGATTGCTGAGCCTCTGGCGATGATCTTTACATCATCAATGGGGCCAGGAGATGTTCCGGAGGATTGGAGGGTTGCGCATGTTGTTCCCGTATTCAAATAGAGTAGAGCTAGCCCAGGAAATTAATAGACCAGTGAGGCTTTCTTCAGTGGTTGGTAAGTTGATGGAGAAGATCCTGAGAGGCAGGATTTATGAACATTTGGAGAGGCATAATATGATTTGAAATAGTCAGCATGGCTTTGTGAGATGCAGGTCGTGCCTTACGAGCCTGATTGAATTTTTTGAGGATGTGACTAAACACACTGATGAAGGAAGAGCAGTAGATGTAGTGTATATGGATTTCAGCAAGGCATTTGATAAGGTACCCCATGCAAGGCATATTGAGAAAGTAAGGAGGCATGGGATTCAAGGGGACGTTGCTTTGTGGATCCAGAACTGGCTTGCCCACAGAAGGCAAAGTATGGTTGTAGATGGGTTATATTCTGCATGGAGGTTGGTGACCAGTGGTGTGCTTCGGGGACCTGTTCTGGGACCTCTACTCTTTGTGATTTTTATAAATGACCTGGATAAGGAAGTGGAGGGATGGGTTAGTAAATTTGTGATGAAAGGTTGGGGTGTTGTGGATAGTGTGGAGGGCTGTCAGAGGTTACAGCGGGACATTGATAGGATGTAAAACTGGGCTGAGAAGTGGCAGATGGAGTTCAACTCAGATAAGTGTAAGGTGATTCATTTTGGTAGCTCAAATATGATAGAAGAATATAGTTTTAATGGTAAGACTCTTGACAGTGTGGAGGATCAGAGGGATCTTTGGGTCTGAGTCCATAGGACACTCAAAGCTGCTGCCAGGTTAACTCTGTGGTTAAGAAAGAATACAGTGTATTGGCCTTCATCAATTGTGGGATTGAGTTTAGGGGCTGAGAGGTAATGTTGCAGCTATATAGGACTCTGGTCAGACCCCACTTGGAGTAATGTGCTCAGTTCCGGTCACCTCACTATAGGAAGGACGTGGAAACTATAGAAAGGGTGCAGAGGAGATTTACAAGGATGATGTCTGAAATGGGAGCAAGCTTTATGAGAATAGGTTGAGTGAACTCGGCCTTTTTTCCTTGGAGTGACGGAGGGTGAGAGGTGACCTGATAGAGTTGTACAATATAATGAGAGGCATTGATCATGTGGATAGTCAGAGGCTTTTTCCCAGTGCTGAAATGGCTGGCATGAGAGGTCAGAGTTTTAAGGTGCTTAGAATCAAGTACAGAGGAGATGTCAGGGGTAAGTTTTTTACACAGAGAGTGCTGAGTGCGTGAAATGGGCTGCCAGTGAAAGTGCTAGAGGCAGATACGATAGGGTCTCTTAAGAGACTCCTGGACAGGTACATGGAGCTCAGTAAAATGGAGGGCTATGGGTAACCCTAGGTAATTTCTTTGTTTTTGTAATTTATTTTTTATTGAAGTTCATCATAAAACATTTCCATAAGATGGGAGTACAGTTAGACGAGAAGCTAGACTGGACTGCCAACACAGATGCCTTGTGCAGGAAGGCACAGAGTCGACTGTACTTCCTTAGAAGGTTGGCGTCATTCAATGTCTGTAGTGAGATGCTGAAGATGTTCTATAGGTCAGTTGTGGAGAGCGCCCTCTTCTTTGTGGTGGCGTGTTGGGGAGGAAGCATTAAGAAGAGGGACGCCTCACGTCTTAATAAGCTGGTAAGGAAGGCGGGCTCTGTCGTGGGCAAAGTACTGGAGAGTTTAACATCGGTAGCTGAGCGAAGGGCGCTGAGTAGGCTACGGTCAATTATGGATAACTCTGAACATCCTCTACATAGCACCATCCAGAGACAGAGAAGCAGTTTCAGCGACAGGTTACTATCGATGCAATGCTCCTCAGACAGGATGAAGAGGTCAATACTCCCGAATGCCATTAGGCTTTACAATTCTACCGCCAGGACTTAAGAACTTTTTAAAAGCTATTATTAATGCTTTTTGAGATAGTGATTTAGATGCATATCATATTTTTTACTGAGTTAAGTATTGTATGTAATTAGTTTTGCTACAACAAGTGTATGGGACATTGGAAAAAAAGTTGAATTTCCCCATGGAGATGAATAAAGTATCTATCTATCTATCTATCTATTTCAGATATTGTACATATATATCATATAGCCATATATACCACAAATCTCCACATAATATTTATCTGAGATATGCACTTATAGAAAAGAGAGGAAAGGAAGAACAAGCAAAAGGAGAAGACTATGTAAAAGTAGGGAGTGATTTTTTTTACAACATATTCATTGATTTGTGAGGATAAAATCAGGTCTATGAGGTGTTATGTAGTTAAACCATTTTTCCCAGTATGAATCAAATAGTTCCAACTTATGATTAACAGATGCTGTTATCTTCTCCATTTTGTAAATGTCCATTGCAATTTCCATCCATGCATTTATGGTTGGGCTCTCCTGTGATAACCATTTCCTAGTAAGAGTCTTTTTACCAGCCACCAACAGTATTTTCATTAAATATTTATCTCTTTTCAACCATTCTTGAGGTATATACCCAAAATATGTGGTCTTACATTCTAAGGGTATTTCACATTTAAAGACGTAGTGCATTGTGTATCCCACTCCAATAATCTTTGATAATGGGGCATTCTCAGAAAATATGATCATAGTTTACATTTTGATTTCCACAATTTCTCCAGCAAACAAGGAGATTACTATCATAATGGGATTTCTGAGAGGGTGTAATAAAATATCTTATCAAGTTTTTCCATCCGAATTCCCTCCATTTCAGTGAACTGGTACACCTCCATATTATTGTCCATTCTTCCTCAGAGGTAATTATCCCTCCTTCCTTCTCCCATTTTGTTTTAATGTACAAAGTCGAATTTGTTTTAAGATTTGACAAACCCTTATGCAAGCTTGAAATGATTCTACTACTGTTATCTGAATTATATGCTTTTCTAAATAGCTCTATCAAACATGTACTTGCCTTGGTTACATTTTTAACCGTCTTATTAACATATTGTCACATCTGTAAATACCGATAAAAGTCTTATTTTTTTAATGTGTTTCTCTTTAAGCATTTCAAAACGGAACAGTGTTCCTTCTTTCATTATATTGCAAAGAATTGTTATTCCTTTAGCTGTACAGTCCTTAAATATTGCATCCAGTTTATTCGGCGTAAAATCCAAGTCATACGCACACCATTTAAGAATTGCAATTATCTCCCTTTAGTTTATATTCTTTTATAATAGTTTTCCATACTTTAAGAGTCCATTTCACCCATCAATAGTATTTATGTACCTTTGTAGGTTGTAATCAGCCAAAATTGCCTGTATGGGGATGGGAGGTGCAAAGGGATTTGGGAGTCCTTGTGCAGGATTCCCTAAAACTTAATTTGCAGTTTGAGTCTTTGATGCTGAAGAAAAATTCAATGTCAGCATATATTTCAAAAGGACTCAAACATAAAAGCAAGGATATAATGTTGAGACTTTATAAAGCACAGGCGAGGTTCACTTGGAGTGTTGTGAGCAGGTTTGGGCCTTTTATCTTAGAAAGGACGTGCTCAAACTTGAAAGGGTTCAGAGGATGTTGATGAAAATGATTCCAGGTTTCAACGGCTTGTCACGTGAAGAGCATTTGATGGCTTTGGGCTTGTACTTACAAGAATTCAAAAGAATGAGGGGTGATGTAATTGAAACCCATCAAATAGTGAAAGGCCTCAACAGAGCAGATGTGGATAGGATGTTTCCTATGGTAGGAGAGTGTAAGACCATTGTCCTTTTAGAATGGAAATGAGGAGAAATTTCTTTAGCCAGAAAGTGGTGAATCTGTGGAATTCATTGCCACAGGCAGCTGTGGAGTCCAAGTCTGCACATATATTTAAGGCAGAAGTTGATAGATTCTTGATTGGTCAGGGCACAGAGGAATAAGGGGGGAAGGTAGGAGATTAGGGCTGAGTGGAAAAATGGATCAGTCATGATAGATTAGTGGAGTAGACTCAATGTCCCAAATGCCCTAATTCTGCTCCTGTGTGTTATGATATACCCGGGGTTGGGAGGGTGGCCTCCTTAACTGACTCCTTAACCCCTTTCCCCTTCCTGACTGTCACCCAGTCTCCTATGCCCTGCACCTTGGGTGTAACTACATCTCTACTTCCTTTCGGTCACCACTCAGCCTCCCATATAATGTGGAATTCATCCATTTCCAGCTTCAACTCCTTAACATATCCATAAATCCCTTAGGATTTGCCTTTGCATTGTCTGCTACTGCAACTTTGTATCTTTTTTGCTCCTTCTGATTTCTTTCTACAGTGTTCTCTTGCATTTCTTATAGATAAGAACATAAGAAGTAGGAGCAGGAATAGGCCATCAGGCCCATCGAGCCTGCCTCACCATTCAATAAGATCATGGCTGATCTGTCCGTAAACTCAGCTCCATCCACCTGCCTTTTCCCCATAACCCTTAATTCCCTTACTATATAAAAACTTATCTAATCGTTTCTTAAATACGTTTGTATATTTAGTGAGGAAGCCTCAACTGCTTCCCTGGGCAGAGAATTCCACAGATTCACCACTCTCTGGGAAAAACAGTTTCTCCTCCTCTCCGTCCTAAATCTTCTCCCCTGAATCTTGAGGCAATGTCCCCTAGTTCTAGTCTCACCTACCAATGGAAACAACTTTCCTACTTCTATCTTATCTATCCTTTTCAAAATTTTGTACATTTCTGTAAGATTCCCCTCTCATTCTTCTGAACTCCAGAGAGTATAGTCCCAGGTAACTCAATATCTCCTCAGAGGTTAACCCCTTCATCCCTGGAATCAACCTGGTGAACCTTCTCTGCAATGCCTCCAAAGTCAGTATATCCTTCCTGAAGTATGGAGACCAGAACTGCACACAGTACTCCAGGTGCGGCCTCACCAGTACCCAGTATAGTTGCAGCATGACCTCCCTGCTCTTGAATTCAATCCCTCTAGCAACGAAGGCCAACATTCTGTTTGCCTTCTACATAACCTGTTGTACCTACAAGCCAACTTTTTGTGATTCATGAACAAGCACTCCCAATTCCCTCTGCACAACAGCATGCTGCAATCTTTCACCATTTAAATAATAATCTTCTCTTCTATTATTCCTTCCAAAGTGGATGATCTCACATTTACCAAAATTGTATTCCATCTGCCAGACCTTGGCCCACTTACTTAACCTATCTATATCCCTCTGCAGACTCTCCACATCCTCTGTCCAATTTGCTTTTCCACTCATTTTAGTGTCATCAGTAAATTTTGCTACTCAGTCCCCTCTTCCAAATCGTCAATGTACCAGCACTGACCACTGCGGCACCCTACTCACCACTGACTGCCAACCGGAGAAATACTCGTTTATACCAATTCTCTGCCATCTATCCACTATCCATGCCAATACACTTCCTCTAACTCCATGCATCCAAGTATACAACATCCACTTGTTCCCTTCTATCCACTGCACTCATTATGTCCTCAAGAACTCCAGTAAGTTTGTCAAATAGAACCATAGAACACTACAGCACAGTACAGGCCCTTCAGCCCTCCATGTTGTGCCAACCCATATAATCCTTAAAAATAGTACTAAGCCCACACTACCACAAGATCACAAGACAAAGGAGCAGAAGTAGGCCATTTGGCCCATCGAGTACTCCACCACTCCACCATGAGCTAAACTATTCTCCCATCTAGTTCCAATTTCCGGCTTTATCCCCATATCCCTTGATACCCTGACTAATTAGATACCTATCAATCTCCTCCTTAAACACCATCAATGATTGGGCCTCCACAGCTGTATGTGGCAATGAATTCCATAAATCCAAGACCTTCTGGCTAAAAAAATTTCTCCTCAACTCTGTTTTAAATGTGTACCCTCTAATTCTAAGACTGTGACCTCTTGTCCTGGACTCACCCACCAAGGGAAACAGCCTTTCCACATCTACTCTGTCCAACCCTTTCAACATTCGAAATGTTTCTATGAGATCCCCTTTCATTCTTCTATACTCTAATGAATACAATCCAAGTGCCGACAAACGCTCCTCATATGTTAGTCCCTGCATTCCAGGAATCATCCTAGTGAATCTTCTCTGAACTCTCTCCAACATCAGCACATCCTTTCTAAGATAGGCACCCCACAACTGCACACAGTATTCCAAATGGGGTCTCACCAGTGCCCCATAGAGCCTCATCAACACCTCCTTACTCTTATACACTATTCCTCTTGAATAGCATTCGCTTTCCTTACTGCCGATCCAACCTGGTGGTTAACCTTTAGGGCATCCTGCACTAGGACTCCCAAGTCCCTTTGCACTTCTGATTTTTGAATTTTCTCCCTATCTAAATAATAATCTGCCCAATTGTTTCTTCTTCCAAAATGTACAACCGTACATTTCTTGACATTGTATCTTATCTGCCATTTCTTTGCCCACTCTCCTAAACTGACCAAGTCTCTCTGTAACCTTTCCAGTTTCCTCAACACTTCCTGCTCCTCCACCTATCTTGGTGTTATCCGCAAACGTAGCCACAAAACCATTTAATCCATAATCTAAATCGTCGATATACAGCGTAAAAAGAAGAGGCCCCAACATCGACCCCTGCGGAACACCACTAGTAACCAACAACCAACCAGAATAGGATCCCTTTATTCCCACCCTTTGTTTTCTGACTATCAGCCAATGCTCCACCCATTCCAATATCCTTCCTGTAATTCCATGGGCCCTCATCTTATTAAGCAGCCTCTTATGCGGCACCTTATCAAAAGCCTTTTGGAAATCCAAATACACAACATCCACAGCCTCTCCCTTGTCAATCTTATTTGAGATTACCTCAAAAAATTCCAATAGGTTGGTGAGGCAGGATCTTCCCTTCATGAAACCATGTTGGCTTGGGCCTATCTTGTCATGCACCTCAAGGTAATGCATAATCTCATCCTTGAGGATCGACTCCAATAACTTTCCAACTACCGATGTCAGACTAATAGGCCTATAATTTTCTTTTTGCTGCCTCCCCCCTTTCTTAAACAGCAGAACTACATTTGCGACCTTCCAGTCCTCTGGAACCGTGCCAGAGTCTATTGATTCCTGGAAGATTATTTCCAATGCCTCCACAATCTCCAAAGACACTTCTTTCAGAACCCGTGGATGCACTTCATCTGGTCCGGGAGACTTATCTATCCTTAGTCCATTTAGCTTCTCAAGCACTTTCTCTCTAGTAATCTTGACTGTACCTAATTCTATTCCCTGAGACCTCTGGCTATCAAGTATGTTGCTAATGTCTTCCACTGTGAAGACTGATGCAAAATACTCATTTAGTTCCTCTGCCATCTCTTTTGTTACCCATTATTACCACTTGGCATGATTAACTTGTTATTATTTAATTATTTATGGTTTTATATTGCTATATTTCTTCACTGTTCTTGGTGCGGCTGTAATGAAACCCTATTTCCCTCGGGATTAATAAAGTATGTCTGTCTGTCTGTAATTTCTCCAGCATCCTTTTCAATAGGTCCTAAATCTACCCATGTCACTCTTTTACTCTTAATATATTTTTAAAAACTCTTAGTGTCCTTTTTTATGTTAATTGCCAATTTCCTTTCATAATTCATCCTTTCTTTCCTAATGACTTCCTTAGTTAGCTTCTGTAAATTTTTTAAATTCGTCCAGTCCTCAGTTTTCCCACTAATTTTTGCTTCCTTGTACGCTGCCTCTTTTGCTTTTATTTTAGCCTTAACTTCTCTCATTAGCCACATTTGTGTCATTTTTCCTTTTATGATTTTCTTTTTTCTTGGAATGTATTTTTCCTGCACTCTCCTTATTTCTTGTAGGAATTTCATCCAATTCTGCTCTACTGTCCCTCCATTTAGCTTTCTTTTCCAATCAACTTGGGCCAGTTCCTCTTTCATACCACTGTAATTTCCTTTGTTCCACTGAAATATTGATACACCTGATACTAGCTTCTCCTTTTCAAATTTGAAATTGAACTCGATCATATTATAATCACTACTTCCAAGGGGCTCCATTACCTCTAGCTCCCGAATCACCTCAGATTCATTACACAGCACCCAATCCAAAACAGCTGATCCCCTGGTGGGTTTATGGACAAGCTGCTCCAGAAAGCAATCCCGTAGGCATTCTACAAACTCCCTCTCCTGAGATCCAGTACCTTCCTGACTTTCCCAATCCACTTTCATATTAAAATCTCCCATAATTATCTTGACATTTTCCTTCTGACACACTTTTTGTATTTCCAGCTGTAACTTGTAGTCCACATCCCGGCTGCTGTTTGGAGGCCTGTATATAACTGCTATTAGTGTCTTTTTACCCTTGCCATTTCTTAACTCGACCCATAGGGATTCTACCTCTTCTGATCCTATATCCCTTCTTTCTAGTGATTTGATATCATTGCTTACCATCAGGGCCACGCCACCCCCTTTACCTACCTTCCTATCTTTCCTATACACAGTGTATCCTTGAACATTCAGCTCCCAATCACATCCATCATTTAGCCATGACTCGGTGATGGCCACTATGTCATATCTTTTAACTTGTAGCTGTACAACAAGGTCATCCACTTTATTTCTAATGCTGTGTGCATTTAAGTACAGTACATTTAGATCAGTATCTGTTACTGATTTTGCTATATTTCTATCGCACAGCAAATTATCCCGTCTATTCACCTGCCTGTCCTTCTTGCCATCTTTGCTGCACAGTATCTTTGACTTATTACTATTTTCCTCTTCCTCGACCCTAATACCCTGGATTCCTTCCCCTTGCCAACTTAGTTTAAAGCCTCCCTAACAGCTATGTTAAACAATCCCGCCAGGATATTAGTACCCTTTGAGTTCAGGTGTAACCCATCGTTTCTGTATAAGTCATGCCTCCCCCAAAATAGATCCCAGTGATTTAAGAATTTGAAGCCCTGCCCTCTGCACCAGTTACTTAGCCACACATTCATCTGCTTAATTCTGCTATTCTTACCGTCATTGGCTCACGTCTCAGGCAGTAATCCTGAGATTATTACTCTGGAGGTCCGGCATTTCAATTTTCTTCCTAGCTCCCAGTAATCTTCCTTCAGGACCTCCTCTCTTTTTCTGTGTATGTCATTGGTACCAACATGTACCAAGACTTCTGGCTGCTCGCCCTCTCTTCTCAGAATACTCTGGACCCGATCCGAGATATCCCACACCCTGGCACCAGGGAGACAACACACCATTTGGGTATCCTTGTCCGGCTCGCAGAATCTGTTCCCCTCATGACGGAATCCCCTATAATGACGGCATTTCTCCTTGATTTCTTTATCACGGCACTGGGCAGAGTGCCAGAGTCCCGTTCGTTGTGGTCTTCCTCTGTCAGGTCAACCTCTCCAACAGTATCTAAAACTATATATCAATTCCTGAGGGGGACTGTTACAGAGGTGCTGTCCACTATCTCTCTATAGATATTATCGATCACCTCCTCACTTTTTCTAATTAGTTGAAGGTCATCAAGTTGTTGCTCCAGATCCCTCACACGATTCCTAAGGAGCTTCATCTCATTGCATCTGGAGCAGATGTAATCCTGGGGGAGACTGGGAGTCTCCCAAGGTCCCCACATCTGGCACTCCAGGCACAACACTAATCCAAAATGCATACCTCTAATCCTACTGTTAGCACTAAATAAATAAACCTGTAACTTACAACTTTACTGTAAGACTCAACTGTCACAGAAAGCCTCTTCCCGTTTCCGCCTAAGCCCATTGAGCCGAAGCCCTATCACTCTGCAACCTCTCACTCCGCTGCCCGCTCTGACACTGCCCACTGGATATGGTGGTGTTCTTTTAAATCTTCCGCGCCCTGAGGTCACACGCCTGCGCAGTCGTGCCTCTTTTATCCCAAGTAGTTTGGAAAATAAAACTGCACTTTTTTCCGAAAACCAGCAACTTACTCCGCTGCTTGCTTGCTGTGATTCAGAGGAACAGTTGAAGCTTGCTTCCCCTTTTAAATACCCCATAACCCTCCATTTTTCTTTCATCCATGTGCCTGTCCAAGAGGCTCTTAAATACCCCTAATGTTTTAGCCTCCACCACCATCACTGGCATGTCATTCCAGGCACTCACAACCCTTTGTGTAAAAAAGCTTAACCCTGATGTCTCCCCTAAACTTCCCTCCCTTAATTTTGTACATATGCCCTCTGGTGTTTGCTACTGGTGCCCTGGGAAACAGGTACTGACTATCCACCCTATCTATGCCTCTCATAATCTTGTAGACCTCTATCAAGTCCCCTCTCATTCTTCTACGCTCCAAAGAGAAAAGTTCCAGCTCTGCTAATCTTGCTTCATATGACTTGTTCTCCAAACCAGGCAACATCCTGGTAAATCTCCTCTGCACCCTCTCCATAGCTTCCAAATCCTTCCTATAATGAGGTGACCAGAATTGAACACAATACTCTTAAGTGCGGTCTCACCAGAGATTTGTAGAGTTGCAACAGGACCTCTCTACTCTCGAACTCAATCCCCCCGTTAATGAAGCCTAGCATCCCATAGGCCTTCTTAACCACCCTATCAACCTGTGCAGCGATCTTGAGGGATGTATGGATTTGAACCCCAAGGTTCCTTTGTTCATCCACACTCTTCAGTAACTGACCATTAATCCTGTACGCAGTCTTCTGGTTTGTCCTTCCAAAATGCATCACCTCACACTTGTCCGGATTGAACTCCATCTGCCATTTTTCTGCCCAACTCTGCAGCCTGTATATATCCTCTTGTAACTTTCAACCACCTACAGCTCCATCCACAACTCCTCCAATCTTCGTGTCATCTGCAAACTTACTCACCCATCCTTCCGCCTCTACATCCAGGTCATTTATAAAAATCACAAATAGCAGGGGTCCCAGGACAGATCCCTGCGGCACTCCACTAGTCACCGACCTCCAGGCAGAATACTTTCCTTCCACAACTACTCTCTGCTTTTTTCCTTTAAGCCAATTTTTTATCCAAACAGCCAAGGTTCCACTGATCCCATGCCTCATGACTTTCTGATGATTTTCTGGATGAGTCTCTCATGAGGGACCTTGTCAAATGCCCTGCTAAAGTCCATGTAGACCAGATGCACTGCCCTACCCTCATCAATTTCTTTTGTTACCTCTTCAAAAAACTCAATTAGGCTTGTGAGGCATGATCTTCCCTTTACAAAGCCATGTTGACTATCCATGAGTAGACTGTACTTCTCCAAATGCTCGTAGATCCTATCCTTAAGAATCCTTTCCAGTAGTTTGCATACCACCAACATGAGACTCACCGGTCTATAGTTTCCAGGTTTCTCCCTATTACCTTTTTTAAACAAGGGAACTACATTTGCCATTCTCCAGTCCTCCAGCACTTCCCCTGCAGCCAAAGAGGATTCAAAGATCATAACTAATGCTCCTGCGATCTCTTCTCTCAATTCCCACATAAACCTGGGGTGTATCATATCCGACCCTGGGGGGGATTTATCAGTCTCAATGTTTTTAAGAAGATCCAGCACTTCTTCCTTAATCTCCACATTGTACAATACACAGGCCTGCTCTACTTCGACCTCATCCTGATCAAGATCCTTTTCACTTGTGAATACTGAAGCAATGTATTCATTTACGACCTCCCCAACCTCCTGTGACTCCAGGCACATGTTGCCCTCTTTATCCTTTAGCGGTCCCACCTTCATTCTCATCATCCTCCTATTCTTCACATACGCATAGAACGCCTTGGGGTTCTCCTTAATCCTACATGCCAAGGCCTTCTCATGCCCCCTTCGAGCTCTCCTAAGTCCTTTCTTTAGCTTCTTCCTGGCTACCCTATATTTCTCATAAGTGCCTCCTACTTCCTGCTTCTTATATCTAACATATGCTTCCTTTTTCCTCTTGATGAGTTGCCTCACATGTTTCGTCAGCCACGGTTCCCTTTTCCTACTATTTTTTGCTTGCCTCAGTGGGACAAACCTATCCTGAACCCAGCTCAAGTGGCTCCTAAACTTCTCCCTCATTACTTCTGTGCTTTCCCCTTTGAACATCTGTTTCCAATTTACTCTTGCTAGTTCTTGCCTCATCCCTTCAAAGTTAGCCTTTCCCCAGTTAAGCACTTTACCACTTCATTTAATTTTATCCCTTTCCATAGCTATGCTGAAGCTAAGGGAGTTGTGGTCACTCTCACCAAAATGCTCCCCCACCAAGAGGTCTGTCACCTGAGCAGGTTCATTACCCAGAACTAGATCCAGTATAGCCTCTCCTCTCATCGGCCGGTCCACATACTGTGTCAGGAATCCTTCTTGAACACACCTGACAAATTCAGCCCCATCTATCCCCCTTGCACTCAGGAGGTGCCTGTCAATTTGAGGGAAGTTGAAATCACCCATAACTACTACCCTGTATTTCCTGCACCATTCTAAAATCTGCCTGCTTATCTGCCCTCGAAGTCCCAAGGGCTATTTGGGGACCTATAGACTACTCCCAGCACAGTGATTGATCCCTTCCTATTTCTGACTTCCACCCAGACTGACTCCGTGGACACTCTTACTGCAGCGTCCTTCCTTTCTATAGCCGTGACACTATCCCTGACCGGCAATGCCACTACCCCCCCCCCCCCCCCTTTTCTACCTCCTATCCTGTTCCTTTTAAAACACCTGAACCCGGGAACCTGCATCATCCAATCTTGCCCTTCCTCCAACCAAGTTTCAGTAACAGCCTCAACATCGTAGTTCCCCATACTAATCCATGCTCTAAGTTCATCCTCCTTGTTCCTAATACTCCTAGCATTGAAATAGATACATTTCAACCCCTTTATCTGGCTACAATTATGTTCTGTCCCCTGCTTGTCCTTCCTCATCAACTCAGAACTCTTAGCATCATGCCCTTGTCCTTCTACCTTAATCCCTGCACTCACATTCTGATTCCCACCCCCCTGCCAAACTAGTTTAAACCCTCCCCAACAACTCTATCAGACCTGCCCGCCAGGACATTGGTCCCCCGGGATTCAAGTGCAACCAGTCCTTTTTGTACAGGTCACACCCACCCCAAAAGAGGTCCCAATGATCCAGAAATCTGAATACCTGCCCCCGCTCCAATCCCTCAGCCACGCATTTATCCTTCACCTCATTCTATTCCTATTCTCAGTGTCGCATGGCACAGGCAGTAATCCCGAGATTTCTACCTTTGAGGTCCTGCTTTTCAACTTCCTTCCTAACTCCCTGCAGTCTTCTTTCAGGACCTCTTCCCTTTTCCTACCTATGTCATTGGTGCCAATATGTACCACGACCTCTGGCTGTTCTCCCTCCCACCGCAGGATATCTTGGACGCGATCAGAAATGTCCCGGACCCTGGCACCTGGGAGGCAAACTACCATCCGAGTTTCTTTCCTGCACCCACAGAATCACCTGTCTGAACCCCTGACTATAGAGTCCCCCATCACTACTGCCTTCCTCTTCCTTTCCCTACCCTTCTGAGCCACAGAGCCAGATTCTGTGCCAGAGGCACGGCCACGGTTGCTTGCCCCAGGTAGGTTGTCCCCCCCCCCCAACAGTACTCAAACAGGAGTACTTATTGTCAAGGGGTACAGCCACAGGGGTGCTCTCTAGTACCTGACTCTTCCCCTTCCCTCTCCTGACTGTGACCCATTTCTCTGTCCCCCGTGGCCCCGGAGTGACCACCTGTCTGTAACTCCTCTCTATCACCTCCTTACTCTCCCTGACCAGACGAAGGTCATCGAGCTGCAGCTCCAGTTCCCTAACACGGTCCCTTAGGAGTTGCATCTCGATGCACCGGGTACAGATGTGGCCGTCCGGGATGCCAGGAGACTCCAGGACCTCCCACATCTGACACCGACCGCAGAAAACTGGCCTCACACACATACTACCTCCTTTTGCAATCAACAACTGCCTCACCTCTTCCCGTTACCGCGGAAGCCCGTTGAGCTAAAGCCCTTTCACTCTGCTGCCTCTCACTCTGCTGCCCGCTCCCATTGCTGCCCGCTGGATATGGCTGCCTTCTTTTTAAACTGTTTGCGCTCAACTGGCTGATGTCACGCGCCTGCGCAGTCTGGCCTCTCTCTTCACTCGAGAACTCAAAATGTCTTCCCGCTGGAAATCCTTAGGTGCTCTCCCGCTGCCTTCTTGTTCCGAATCAAAAATAGGACCTGCTCTTTCTGAATCCATGCTGCATCTGTCTAATGGAACCACTCCTTTCTAAATGTTCCGCTGTTTCTTCCTTAATGACAGCTTCAAGCATTTTCCCGACTGCAGACATTAAGCTAACTGGCCTATAGTTGCCCATCTTTTGCCTACATCCTTTTTTAAAAAGTGGCGTGACAGTTGCTGTCTTCCAATCTGCCAGGACCTGCCCAGAGTCTAGAGAGTTTTGATAAATGATTACCAGCGCATCTACTTTAACCTCCGCCAATTCCTTCAGCACCCTGGGATGCATCCCATCAGGGCTAGGGGACTTATCTACCTTCAGGCCCTCTAGTTTGCTCATCACTATCTCTTTAGTGACAGTGATTTTATCGAGGTCCTCAGCTCCCATTCCGTCCATAACATCCTTGGCATATTAAACATGTCCTTAACCATGACAACCAACACAAAATAGTCATTCAATGCCTCAGCCATTTCCTTATCACCCAAAATCAATTTCCCCTTGTCTTCCAAGGGACCTACGTTGACTTTAGCCATCCTCTTCTGCTTTATATATTTATAAAATCTTTTGCTATCTGTTTTTATATTTTGTGCTAATTTACTTTTATACTCTATCTTCCCTTTCCTTATTATACTCCATATACACCTCATTTCTTCCTACCTGTCAAAAACTGCTATGCATCTCCCATTTTTTCTTAACCAGGACCTCAATATCTCTTGTAAACCAAGTTCCCCTGCACTTGTCATTTTTACCTTTTATTTTTACAGCAGATAGGAGCTTCGTTCTCCCAAAAGGTGCACTCAGTCTGATGGTTTTGAGATGTGTTGGTTTTAATCCAAGGAAAATCCAGGAATGAAAGGGTTACCATATGAGGAACACCTGGGAACTCTTGAGTTGTATTCCTTGGAGTTCAGGGGAATGAGGGAGGATCTCATAGAAATATTCCAAAATGTTAAAAGGGTTGAACAGATTAGATATGGCAAAGTTTTTTCTCATGGTATGGGATTCTAGGACAAGTGGGCACAACTTCAGGATTGAAGGACGTCCATTTAAAACAGAGATGCAGAGAAATTACTTTAATCAGAGGGTGTAAATCTGTGGAATTTGTTGCCACGAGTGGCTGTGGAGGCCAAGTCATTGGGAGTAGATAAGGCAGAGATTTACAGTGTACTGAAACGCTTGAACATATAGACATTAAGAAAGAGGATGTGCTGGAGTTTTGAAAAAGTTAAATAAATCACTGGGACTGGACAAGGTGTACCCCAGGCTACTGTGGGAGGCAAAAGAGGAAACTGCTGAGCCTGTTGTGATGATCTTTGTGTCATCAATGGGGACAGGAGAAGTACCGGAGGATTGGAGGGTTGCAAATGTTGTTCCCTTGTTCAAGAAAGGGAGTAGAGGTAACTCATAAAATTACAGACCAGTGAGTCTTACTTCAGTGGTGGACAAGTTGTTGGAGAAGATCCTGAGAGGCAGGATTTATGAGCATTTGGAGAGATGTAATCTGATTAGGGATGGTCAGCATGGCTTTGTCAAGGGCTGGTTGTGCCTTACGAGCCTGATTGAATTCTATGAGGAAGAAACAAAGCACATTGATGAAGGTAGAGCAGTGGATGTAGTGTGTATGGGTTTCAGTAAAGCATTTGATAAGGTTCCCCATGCAAGGCTCCTTTAGAAAGTAAGGAGGCTTAGAATCTAAAGAGACCTTGCTTTCTGGATCCAGAATTGGCTTGCCCACAAGGCAAAAGGTGGTTGTAGCTGGTTCGTATTCTGCATGGAGGTCGGTGACCAGTGGTATTCCACAGGGATCTCTTCTGGGACCTGTCCTGTTTGGATTTTTATAAATGACTTGCATGAAAAAGTAGAGGGTGAATTGGTAAGTTTGCTGATGACACAAAAGTTGGTGGTGTTGTGGATAGTTTGGAGGCTTGTTAGAGGTTACAGCGGAACATTGATAGGATATAGACTGGGCTGAGAGGTGGCAGATGGACTTCAACCTAGGTAAGTGTGGTTCATTTTGGTAGGTCTAATTTGAAGGCAGACATAATATTAATGGCTAGACTCTTAGCAGTGTGGAGGATCTGAGAGATTTTGGGGTCCTTGTCCATAGGATGCTCAAAACTGTTGTTAAGAAGTTGTATAGTGTGTTGGCATTCATCAGTGGTGGGATTGAGTTCAAGAGCTGTGAGGTAATGTTAAAGCTACATGGCCTTGGTCAGACTCCACTTGGAGTACTGTGTTCAGTTCTGGTCACCTCACTACAGGAAGAATGTGGATACTATAGAGAGAGTGCAGAGGAGATTTACAAGGATATTGCCTGGATTGGAGGGCGTACCTTCTGAGAATAGATTGAGTGAACTTGGCCTTTTCTCCTTGGAGTGATCTGATAGAGGTGTATGAGATGATGTGAGGCATTGATGGTGTGGATAGTCAGAGGCTTTTTCCCAGGGCTGAAATGAGACAGCACAGTTTTAAGGTGCTTGGAAAAAGGTACAAAGGGGATGTCAGAGGTACGTTTTTCAACAGAGAGTGGTGGGTGCGTGGAATGCACTGCCAGTGGTGGTGGTGGATGTGGATACAATAGGGTCTTTTATGAGCCTCTTAGATAAGTACGTGAAACTTATAAAAATACAGGGCTATGCACTAGGGTCATTCTAGACGGCTTCTAGATTAAGTTACATGGTCAGCACAACATTGTGGGCCGAAGGGCCTGTAATGTGCTGTAGATTTCTATCTTCTATGTTCCAATTTTGAATGCCTCCCACTACCAAGTTCACCTTTGCCAGAAAACAGCTTGTCCCGATACACACTTGCTTTCTCCAATTTAGAATCTCAACCCGCAGACCAGATCTGTATTTATTTTGAAACTAAAGGCATTGAGATCACTAGATGCAAAGCGTTCCCCTACACAAACTTCTGTCACTTGCCCTGTCTCATTCCCTAATAGCAGATCAAGTGTAACACACTCTCTTATCGGGACTTCCATGTACTGTTCATAACACATTTGACATATTATCCTATCTAGTCCTTTAACAGTATGGGAGTCCCAGTCAATATGTGTTATATGAACAAGGCCATATCATCTACTTTCTGAAGGATTTTCTGTTCAAGGGTATTAGTGTCCCTGCACCAGGATGTGATGCAGTCTCCACCACACTCCTATAGATTGAGAGGTTTTTGGATATTAGGGAATTAAGGGATATGGGCCAAAAAGCTCAATTCCATTTCTTCAGTCTCTTGTCCAGGTAAATTTAGCTGTTCTCATAAGGAGCTGAATTAAGTTCAGAGTTTTATTTTAAAAGACTTGATTTACCCAGTATATGGTCCTTGCATCAAAGCACAGTTTAGCTTCAAGGTTTGTTAGCTATTTGCCATCCAGTGGGAATGGATTAAAACTGTATAAAGCTCTATTTCAACAACATCTGTAGTATTGCATGCAATTCTGGTTGTCCCATTAATGGAAGGAAATGGAGGCATTGAGAGGTTAAAGAAGAGATTACCCAGATGTTGCCTGGATTATAGGGTATGAGTTCTAAGGGGAGGTTGGACAAACCTGCGTTGATATCTCTGATGGCAGTTAGTTAGATCGGTATGGTTAGTACAGATGTGCTGAACTGTTGCATGTTCATCTGAATTATAGAAGCTTTACTGAGGGGTAAAAAAGCTGAACAAACATAATACTAAACTGCCTAGCACCTTGAAAATAAAGCAGATAAATTTGTCCATCTGTAATGTGATTTGACTGAAACTGCACCCAGTGTTTCCTGCTGCTATGTGACTTTGCTTGTGGCTGTCCTGACATACTGTAGCAGAAGTTATTACTTAAAGAAAATGATTGCTGTTTCTATTCTTGTAGCACAGATAATTCCCTTACTGAAGAATCTTCAAGTGCTGAATTTAGCAATGAATAAGAATATTGGAGATGCTGTGAGGAATTTGATTGCACGGATTCGCTTTTTACCAAAGTTCAAAGGTCTTGGTGTCAACAACTGTAATTTACTCAAAGAATCTATTGTGGAATTGGGTAAGAATGTGATTTATATTATTCAGTCACAAGCTGCTCTTCTCTGATATTAATGGAAACATTTGTATTTTAGACGTAACACGTTCTTTTCTATATTTAGGAATAGCTAAGTTACTTGTTTGTGATTTTGGGATGTGGTTGTCCTTCAGAGGCCAGTATTCCTGCCCATCCTGCAAGTACACTTAAATCTGGTGGCAAGAGTTGTGCAGTCCTTCTGGTCAAAGTATTTCCACTGTCTTCCATACAAACTGTTTGCTGGTTGGCAGAATCTTGGACTTGTCGGCCAGCACTGATCTATTACTGTTCTTTATGTGATGTGGACACTGAGGGGAAGGGCTACAGTGAGCTGGTGTACAAACAAGTCAAGTTAATTCGCTTTTTATTGTCATTTTGACCATAACTGCTGGTACAGTACACAGTAAAAATGAGATGTTTTTCAGGTCCATGGTGCTACATGAAACAGTAAAAAAACTAGACTGAACTATGTGAAAACAGCACAGAGAAAAACTACACTAGACTACAGACCTACCCAGGACTGCATAAAGTGCACACAACAGTGCAGGCATTACAGTAAATAATAAACAAGACAATAGGCACAGTAGAGGACAGTAAGTTGGTGTTAATCCAGGCTCTAGGTATTGAGGAGTCTGATAGCTTGGGGGAAGAAACTGTTACATAGTCTGGTCTTGAGAGCCCGAATGCTTCAGTGCCTTTTCCCAGATTTTCTGGAGGGAGAAGAGTTTGTATGAGGGGTGCCTGGGGTCCTTCATAATGCTGTTTGCAGATGCAGCGTGTAGTGTAAATGTCCGTAATGGCGGGAAGAGAGACCCCGATGATCTTCTCAGCTGACCTCACTATTCGCTGCAGGGTCTTGCGATCCGAGATGGTGCAATTTCCGAACCAGGCAGTGATGTAGCTGCTCAGGATGCTCTCAATGCAACCCCCGTAGAATATGATGAGGATGGGGGGTGGGAGATGGACTTTCCTCAGCCTTCGCATAAAGTAGAGACGCTGCTGGGCTTTCTTTGCTATGGAACTGATGTTGAGGGACCAGGTGAGATTCTCCGCCAGGTGAATACCAAGAAATTTAGTGCTCTTAATGATCTCTACCGAGGAGCTGTCAATTTTCAGCGGGGAGTGGTCGCTCCGTGCCCTCCTGAAGTCAACAACCATCTCTTTTGTTCACATTCAGAGAAAGGTTGTTGGCTGTGCACCAGTCTGTTAGCCACTGCACCTCCTCTCTGTAAGCTGACTCATCGCTCTTGCTAATGAGAGCCACCACGGTCGTGTCATCAGCGAACTTGATGATGTGGTTCGAGCTGTGTGTTGCAGCACAGTCGTGGATCAGCAGAGTGAACAGCAGTGGACTGAGCACACAGTCCTGAGGGGGCCCCGTGCTCAGTGTGATGGTGTTGGAGATGCTGCTTCCAATCCGGACTGACTGAGGTCTCCCAGTCAGGAAGTCTAGTATCCAGTTGCAGAGGGAGGTGTTCAGGCCCAGTAGGCTCAGTTTTCCAATCAGTTTCTGAGGGATGATTTGTGTTGAATGCTGAACTGAAGTCTATGAACAGCATTCGAATGTACGTGTCTTTTTTGTCCAGGTGGGTTAGGGCCAGGTGGGGGGTGATGGCAATGGCATCGTCTGTTGAATGGTTGAGACGGTACGCGAACTTCAGGGGGTCCAGTGAGGGACTGTGACCTTACTCAGTGATGGTACCAACTGGAAAATCATAAGTTCTGTTGAGTGTTTGAGACCTTTAATGAAATTGACGTACCATAGAACCATAGAACATTACAACACAGAAACAGGCCTTTTGGTCCTTCTTGGCTGTGCTGAACCATTTTTCTGCCTAGTCCCACTGACCTGCACCTGGCCTATATCCCTCCATACACCTCTCATCCATGTACCTGTCCAAGTTTTTCTTAAATGTTAAAAGTGAGCCCGCATTTACAACTTCATCTGGCAGCTCATTCCACACTCCCACCACTCTCTGTGTGAAGAAGCCCCCCCTAATGTTCCCTTTAAACTTTTCTCCCTTCACCCTTAAACCATGTCCTCTGTTTTTTGTTCTCCCCTAGCCTCAGTGGAAAAAACCCACGTGCATTCACTCTACCTATACCCATCACAATTTTATATCCCTCTATCAAGTCTCCCCTCATTCTTCTATGCCAGGGGTTCCCAACCTGGGGTGCCCGCACTCCCAGGGGGTGCAAGATGGAAATTCAGGCAGTGCGACAAAGAGTGGCTTGTGTCCTTGAGTGACGAGTCACGAGTCATTACTCAGCCAGCTGCCAGTGTGCCTTGAGAAGTGGTAGTAATGTTTGTCCCAAGCACACTCCAGTCTCCCGCTGCCTGAGTCGAGAGAGACGTAAACTCACTCCAGTCTCCCGCTGCCCGAGTCAGCGTTGAGGATTCTCATCAGTGTTACCTGGGAAGTTACACCTTAGAGTTGAGGAGTCTCCTGAGTGTTACCTGGGAGTTGCACCTCAGTTGAGGAGTCTCATCAATGTTAGCTAGAAGGTTACATCTCAGAGTTAAAAACCATCTCATAATACCAAAATCTTTATACATCCCAAATCAACCATCGAATAATGACCACGTTAAAACCAAACCTGCAGACAGTAGGTAAATAATTTAATTATAAAATTTTAAAAAGCCGCATTTTGATAAAAAGCAGCTGAAGTCATTCATTCATATTTGTCTCAATGCATTAAAGAAGTTTTTGAATTTCAAAGGTTTTTTCTCTTAAAAGGTTTTTTTCTTGAATCGTTGATAATTTTGAATTGTGTTAGTTGAGGTATCATGTTTAGCACCGAGGACTTTGAATCGTGTGATGGGAGTTCATATCTCTGGTAATCATTGGAAATCGGTGTGTAAATTCAGTAAAGAGTAGTCTAATAAGTCGTGTCGTGTCCCCGTAGCATTTTCACCTGACGATTTATCTTGGCGTAACCGCAGATAATATCGTAATATAATATTTGAAAGCGTATTTCTCGCGATACTTTGCTATAGACGTGTCTGGTTGAGTAAAGCGGTCATCCCTGACTTAGTCAGATAGTTTTTCTCATATTAGCTCATATTTTTCTCTTTACCCTTAACCCTTCATTAACCCTTCATCATGTCAAAAAGAAGGAAATGGAATGATGACTATATGTGCTTTGTTTTCACTTGCACAACAGGAAATGATGGCTTGCAAAAACCCCAGTGCATTCTTTGTAGCATTGTGTTTTCCAACTCAAATCTGAAGCCATCCAAGCTTCAAGAGCACTTCAAGAACAAGCATTGTGGAGCTGATGTTGAGTCATTGAAAATCAAAAGAGCTTGTTTTGATTCACAAGGAACTCTTCCAAAATTAGGTTTCATTTCTGTTGAAAAACCACTACTTCTTGCTTCATACCAAGTGGCATATAATCCAAATCCAAGAAGCCCCATACAATTGCGGAAGATCTCATCAAGCCATGTGCGCTGGAAATGGCTGGGCAAAGAAGCAAGAAAAAAATTTGAACAGGTGTCCCTATCAAATAATGTCATTCACAACCGAATCAGTGATTTGAGTGAAGATATTTTGGACCAAGTCATCTCAGATGTCAGAGCTAGTCCTCTTAAAATCTCTATTCAGTTGGATGAGTCAACTAATGTCTCCAGTTGTAGTCAACTCATCACATTAGTGAGGTATGTCAATGATGGTGCTGTGAAGGAAGATTTCCTGCCTTGTAAAGATCTGAAAACAAACACAACTGCAAAGGATGTGATGCAGCTGGTGAAAGACTTCTTTGCCAAACATGATTTAGATATCAAAGTCATTGGTTCTGTGTGGACTGATGGGGCACCTGCAATGCTTGGAAATAAATCTGGCTTTTCTGCATTGATGAAAAAGGAGATTCCAGACTTGCAAGTTACCCATTGTTTTCTTCATCAGCATGCTTTGGCATCAAAAACATTGCCTCCAAATTTGAAGAAAGTCCTTGATAATTGTGTGAAGATCATCAACTGGATCGGGGGCGTGCTTTGAACCATCGCATTTTCAAATCATTTTGTGAGGATCTGGGAAGTGAGCATTCAGTTTTGCTTTTCCACACAGAAGTCTGTTGATTGTCACGAGGACAAGCTTTAACCCGCTTCTTTGAACTGCGGGAAGAAATCAAAGCTTTTCTGGAGGAGCGTGAATGTGATCTGGTTGGGGCAATGGAATCACAAGAATTCGCCCAAATGTTGGCTTACTTAGCTGACATTTTCACTCATGTGAATGACCTAAGTGTTTCTCTTCAAGGAAAAGGGATAAACATATTGAAGGCTTGTGAAAAGTTGAATGCCTTCAAAGAAAAGTTACATTTTTGGTGTTGAAGGATCGAAAGAGGCAGTCTCTCAAATTTTCCTTCACTAGAAGAGATGGTTGATGATGCTGGATCCATAACTCCTACTGTGCGTGAAGAAATTGTGGCTCATTTGGAAATACTGTCAGAATCGTTTGATGGATATTTTGCTGCTAGAGACCTGAAGATTTCAGAAGAATGGATCATGAATCCATATTCCTACAATTTGGAGAAGATGTCAGATGATGAAAAGCTGAAGGAAGATCTTATTCATTCGCGGACAAATCGAGCTCTTGAAATGCAATTTGAAAGCAAGACTTTGGAGGAGTTTTGATGTGCAGCACTGAATATGTTCCCAAGACTTGGTGGAAAAGCACTCCGTGTCCTCATTCCATTTGCAACAACATACTTGTGTGAATCTGGATTCAGTCCTCTATTGTCAATCAAGACAAAATCTAGGAATCGCCTGAATCCACAGGCAGACCTGTGGATCGCAGTCAGCAAGAAAGTTCCACGTTTTGACAAAATCATAAATGAGAAGCAGGAGCAAAGAAGTCATTGAATTTTATGTTCGCAATTGGGGTTGATTTTACTGTTTACAATTATTTCTGAATAAATTAGAATCTGATTGCTCAATTTATATTTGCATTTTATGCACTGAGTTAAAAGCTTATTTTTTTAAGTTCAATTTGTTCACCTGCAGTATTGTATGTGGTTCAATTTGTGGTTCAAAAATTAGAAATTAGTCTTCATCTTCAAATATGATATTACTTTTGTAGGGGGTGTGAACATTAATCAAACATTTCCTAGGGGTGTGGGGCATAGAAAAGGTTGGGAACCACTGTTGTACGCTCTAGGGACTAAAATCCTAACCTATTCAACCTTTCTCTGTAACTCAGTTTCTCAAGTCCCGGCAACATCCTTGTAAACCTTCTCTGTACTCTCTCAACCTTATTAATATCCTTCCTTTCGGCCTTATCATGCCTTATACAACCTCACCATAACATTCCAACTTTATGCTTAATACTTTGATTTATAAAGGCCAATGTGCCAAAAGCTCTCTTAACTACCCTATCTACTTGTGATGCCACTTTTAGGGAATTTTGTATCTGTATTCCTAGACGTGTTAAGATGTTTGAAATCTTTCCAAATATTTGAATAATTTTAAAGGTCTCTGATAGATCTTTCAATGATTAAAAAGACTTTGACAGCTGCAAGCTGTGAGGTTCTACAGGTTATAAGACAGGGATAGATTGATTGATTGGACATCAATCTATGAAGTTTGATGTGGAGAAGTTTGAGGTCATGCATTTTGGTAAGAAGAATCAAAAGACACATTACTATCTAGATGCAAATAAGTGAAGTTCAGAGGGATTTCATTCTTCTATTGCATTAACCACAAAACATTAGCCCGCAGGTCTGATGAGTAGGTAAGAAGGAGTATCAAGGAGTTACACAGCATGGAGACCAACTTGTCCATCCTGGCCAATTTGCCTCCCTGAATTAGTCCCATTTTTGTGTGTGTGTGTGTGTGTGTGTGTGTGTGTGTGTGTGTGTGTGTGTGTGTGTGTGTGTGTGTGTGTGTGTGTGTGTGTGTGTGTGTGTGTGTGTGTGTGTGTGTGTGTGTGTGTGTGTGTGTGTGTGTGTGTGTGTGTGTGTGTGTGTGTGTGTGTGTAGAACAGGATTCCCTATGATTGTACGAGTGTTGTTGAAGCCACACCTGGAACACAGTGCTTAGTTTTGGTCCCCTTACCAGAAATAAGGATTAATAACACTGGAGGAGATTTACCAGATTGATTCATGGGATGAGTACGTTATCTTAAAAAGGGAAGCTGGATGATTTGTGTTTGGATACAGTACTGAGATGAGCAGCAACACCCACAAAATGCTGGTGGAACGCAGCAGGCCAGGCAGCATCTGGGCTGAGACCCTTCGTCAGGACTTCTTCCTATAGATGCTGCCTGGCCTGCTGCATTCCACCAGCATTTTGTGTGTGTTGCTTGAATTTCCAGCATCTGCAGATTTCCTCGTGTTTGAGATGAGGAGGATGGGGGTGATCTTATTCAATCAAACAGTATATAAGCACATTGATAGAAAATATTTTGAGGGATCTGGGCTAAATGTGAGCAAGTGGGACTAGCTTAAATATGCATCTTGGTTGTTGTGAACCAGTTAGGCCAAAGAGCCATTTTCCAAGCTACTTTGTGCTATGACTTTGTGTGAGGTCCTAACAGTGTTTGGCAGGTAGACATTGAGATGCTTCCACTACCGGGACAGTCACAAACAAGGAAACGTGAATGTATGGGTTGGTTGTTTAAATCTGAGATGTGTAGAAAGTGGATCGTGAGTCTTTGAAATTCTTGGCACTGAGAGTTGTGGAGGCTAGATAATGATGGTGCTGCGTACGGCAGCCGTCTTGTGATCTCCGTTCCAACTTTACAGTGTACTGTTAATTTCTGAAATTTCCTTCGCATTTCTTGTTCAAGTAGCTGACAGTCACATCAGATATGATAGACTGACTTTTTTGAACAATGGAAAGATGGCATTTACCTGCTAAGTGCTGCCTTTCTACACTGGGAACCCCTGCTTATGCGATCCATGGAAGGTTCATTTATTACACCACCGCTACCTCGGAAGTGGCGCCAGAAGCAAAGGAGAAGGGCCAGTGCCTGGTGAGGTTGAGAAGGTGTGCTAATTGGCCGCCACTCCCCAGCATACTCCTGGCTAACATTCAGGACTCAAATACTTGCACTAACGGCACTTTGTGCATTTCTGTGATATTCTGGTGCTGCTGCAACTTATTTTCTGCTACTTATCTATTTAATACTGTTTTTCTATTACTGTCTTGTTTTTATTTACCGCTTTGTTTGATTGCCTGAGAGGAAGCCAAACAGAGTTTGATTGTACCTATGTATAATGACAATAAAGATCATTCAATTCAATTCAATTCAATCTCCTATCAGTGAGAAACAAAGGAATGTAACATCTTGTGCTTCGTGGAAACCTGGCTGATGGAGGAGATACCAGATTATGCCATTGAGTCCTCTGGGTTCTCCTGTTCTAGATGGACAAGTCTAAAACCTCTCTGGAAACAGTATAGGAGATAGGGTATGCTTCATGGTCAATAATGCTTGGTGTGACCCCCCCAGAACGTGCGTGCCCTCAAATCATTTTGTTCCCCGGATCTGGAGTACCTTGTGCTGCTGTGTAGATCTTTCTGGTTGCCTTGGGAGTTCACGGCTGTTATCATCACAGCTGTGTATATTCCACCACAGGCTGATACTGACCTGGCTCTCGAGGAACCGGACGAAACTATCAACACACTGGAGATTGCTCACCCAGAGGCTGCCTTCATCATCGCCGGTGACTTTAATAGAATGTCACTGTCTAAATCTCTCTGAATTTTTGTCAACACATCCAGGTGAGCACACAGGGGGATAGCAAACTCGACCACTGCTACTCTCCCTTCTGCAACGGTTACAAAACACTCCTCCATCCGCCATTTGGGAAGTCTGATCACTCCTTCATCTTGCGCTGCCTGTGTACTGGCAGAAGCTGAAACAAGAGGCGGCCATAGTTAAAACTGTCCACTGTTTGTCCGTCCAGTTGGTTTCTATGCTACAGGACTGTTTTGATTACATCAATTGGAATGTCTTTCATGATAAAAATGTCTCTGAGTTCATGGAAAGGGTCATGAGCTTTATCCGGAAGTGCATTGAGGATGTTATCCCCCAGAAATTGGTCAGCGTCTGCCCAAACCAGAAACCCTAGATCAGCAGTTCAGTGCGAGCAGCACGACACAGAGCTGACGTTGCCGGTAATCAGCAGGAGCTTAAGAAATGCAGCTACGATCTATGCAAAGTCATCAAGGCAGCAGTACAGGGACAGGATCCAGACACAACTCTCCACCAGCAACACACGCCGCCTAGGGTAAGGTCTGCACACCATCATAGACTTCAAAACTAAGTGCAGTGGTGCTGCCAACATCGCTGCCTCTCTCCCAGATGAGCTAAATCATTTTTACGCTTGGTTCGATGTCTTCAACACTGAGCCCCCGAGGAAAGCTGCCGAAGCAACCTGCACCTTAGTCATCTCTGAGGCTGAAGTACTCAGGTGTTCCCAATGAGTGGACAGTCACAAAGCTGTGGGACCAGACATCATCCTGGGGTAGGTACTTAGGATGTGCCCGGCACAACTGGCAAGTGGTTTACAGACATATTTAATCTCTCACTCTCCCACTGGAGAGTGCCCTCCTGCTTCAATACATCCACCATTGTCCCTGTATCTAAAAAGACCAAGGTAACATGTCTGAACAACTGACATCCTGTCACACTCACCTCAATAATAAGCAAATGCTTTAAGTGGCTGCTCAAGGACTATATTTGCAGCATGCTACCACCCACACTAGTTTCCCTACAATTTGCCTACTGACACAATTGATCAACAGATGACACAATAGCCACTGCTCTACATACCGTCCACACATCTGGAGAAGAAGGATGCTTATATGAGAATGCTGTTCTTGTACTGCGGTTCAGCATTCAACACCATAATTCCCTCCAGGCTTGACAAGAAGCTCAGAGACCCTGGCCTTCACCCTGCCTTGTGCAGCTGGATCCTGGACTTCCTTGTCAAATGGCTGGCAGGTGGTAAGAGTGGGCTCCCTCAGTTCTGCCCCTCTGACCCTCAACACAGGTGCCCCTCGGGGCTGTGTCCTAAACCCCCTCCTTTACTCTCTGTATACCATGACTGAGTCGCCACCCTCAGGTCCAATCTGCTAACTAAATTTGCTGACGATACTACATTGATTGGCCTAATCTCGAATAATAACAAGGCTGCCTACGAAGAGGAAGTCATCATCCTGACACATTGGTGTCAAGAAAACAACCTCTCCCTCAATGTTGCAAAAACAAAGAAGCTGGATTACAGGAGGAATGGACAGGCTAACCCCATTTGACATCAATGGTTTGAGAGGCTGAACAGCTTTAAGTTCCTCGGCATACACAACACTGAGGATCTTACATGGTCTGTACATATTGGCTGTGTGGTGAAAAAAACAAAACAGCGCCTCTTTCACCTCAGACAGTTAAAGAATTGTGGTGAGGGTCCCCAAGTCCTAAGAAATTTCTACAGGGGCACAATTGAGTGCATCCTGACTGGCTGCATTACTGCCTGGTATGGGAACTGTACCTCTCTTAATAGCAGGACTCTGCAGAGAGTGGTGTGGTCAGCCCAGCATATCTGCAGATGTGAACTTCCCACTATCCAGGACATTTACAGAGACAGGGTGTGTAAAAAGGGCCTGAAGGATCATTAGGGACCTGAGTCATCCCAACCACAAACTGTTCCAGCTGCTACCATCTGGGAAACAATATTGCAGCATAAAAGCCAGGACCAACAGGTTCAGGGACAGTTTCTTCCACCAGGCCATCGGACTGATTAATTCACACTGATACAATTGTTTTTCTGTGTTATATTGACTGTCCTGTTGTACATATTATTTATTACAAATTACTATAAATTGCACATTGCACATTTAGATGGAGATGTAACTTAAAGATTTTTATTCCTCATGTATGTGAAGGATGTTAGTAATACAGTTGCAAGAAAAAGTTTGTGAACCCTTTGCAATTACCTGGTTTTGTGTATTAAATACTCATAAAATTGGTTCTGATCTTCATCCAAGTCACAATAGTAGACAAACACAATCTGCCTAAGCCAACAACACGCAATCAATTGTACTTCTTCTCATCAATATGGAGTACACCATTTAAACAATCACAGTCTAGGTTCAAAAAATGTATGTGAACCTCGAGGGTAACGCTGTCTACAAAAGCTATTTGGAGTCAGGTGTTCCAATCAATGAGACGGAGGTTGGGTTGTAGAGGTGCCCTGCCCTATCTATAAAAAAAAAGACACACTAAGTCTGCTACCTGAGAAGGAAAGGCTGTTACAGTGTTTGGAGAATGCTACCCAGGTTTTCTATGTTTAGGATATAGACATTTTTTCAGTGTTATAGTTTTTATATTCTGTGTTTTTCACCTGATCTTTCTTGTTTTTTTGTGTGCAGGAGTGGGGATGTGGGGGTTAATGTGCCTGTTCCATTTTTTGTTTGTTTTTTTTGTGTGGAGAGGAGGGATTTTGGGGTGGATGATCATACTGCTGTTTTTCTCTTTCTTGGTTGCATGGCTATCTGGAGAAGAAGAATTTCAAAGTTGTGTACTTTGATAATAAATTAACCTTTGAAGAACCCAAGGGTAACAGCAAAAGACCTGCAGGAATGTCTAGAATTTGCTGAAGTCTCTGTTCATGTTTCCACTATAAGAAAAACACTGACCAAGAATGGCATTCATGGAAGGACACCAAGGAGGACACCACTGCTCTCCAAAAAAAATTGTTGCACATCTCAAGTTTGTAAAAAACTACCTGGATGTTCCACAATGTTTCTGGGACAATTTTCTGTGGACAGATGAGACAAATGTTGAACTTTTTGGCAGAAATGTACAGGGCTAAGTTTGGAGGAAAATGGGCACTGCACACCAGCATCAAAACCTCATCCCATCTGTGAAGTATGGTGGAAGGAGAATTATGGATTGGGGCTGCTTTGCTTTCTCAGGGCCTGGACAGCTTGCAATCATAGAAGGAACAATGAATTCAAAATTGCATCATGACATTTTACAGGAGAATGACAGGGTAGCAGTCGTCACCTCGAGTTTAATAGAAGTTGGATGATGCAACAAGACAATGATCCAAAACACAAGAGTAAATCAAAACAGAAAGATTTAAAAAGAAGAAAATTTATATTCTGGAATAGCCAAGACAGACTCTTGGCTCCAGGGTGACCAAGGATGGGAGCTCAACATCCAGGGATATTCAATATTCAGGAGGGATAGACAGAAAAGAAAAGGAGGTGGGGTAACATTGCTGGTTAGAGAGGAGAATAACGCAATAGAAAGGAAGGACATTAGCCTGGAGGTTGGGGATGGCATTAAACAGGAAATTAGAAATGCGTGCAATAAAGGAACAGTAGTTATAATGGGTGACTTCAATCTACATATAGATTGGGTGAACCAAATTGGTAAGGGTGCTGAGGAAGAGGATTTCTTGGAATGTATGCGGGATGGTTTTCTGAACCAACATGTCGAAGAACCAACTAGAGAGCAGGCCATTCTAGATTGGGTATTGAGCAATGAGGAAGGGTTAGTTAGCAATCTTGTCGTGCGAAGCCCCTTGGGTAAGAGTGACCATTATATGGTGGAATTCTTCATTAAGATGGAGAGTGACATAGTTAATTCAGAAACAAAGGTTCTGAACTTAAAGAAGGGTAACTTTGAAGGTATGAGACGTGAATTAGCTAAGATAGACTGGCAAATGATACTTAAAGGGTTGACAGTGGATATGCAATGGCAAGCATTTAAAGATCGCATGGATGAACTACAACAATTGTTCATCCCAGTTTGGCAAAAGAATAAACCAGGGAAGGTAGTGCACCCGTGGCTGACAAGGGAAATTAGGGATAGTATCAAGTCCAAAGAAGAAACATATAAATTAGCCAGAAAAAGCGGCACACCTGAGGACTGGGAGAAATTCAGAGTCCAGCAGAGGAGGACAAAGGGCTTAATTAGGAAAGGGAAAAAAAGATTATGAGAGAAAGCTGGCAGGGAACATAAAAACTGACTGTAAAAGCTTTTATAGATATGTGAAAAGAAAAAGATTGGTCAAGCCAAATTAGGTCCCAGTCAGAGCAAACACGAGGAAATCTGCAAATGCTGGAAATTCAAACAACACACACAAAATGCTGTTGGAACACAGCAGGCCAGGCAGCATCTATAAGGAGAAGCACTGTCGACGTTTCGGGCCGTTAGTCCTGATGAAAGGTCTCAGCCCGAAATGTTGACAGTGCTTCTTCTTATAGATGCTGCCTGGCCTGCTGTGTTCCACCAGCATTTTGTGTGTGTGTGGTCCCTTACAGTCAGAAACAGGTGAATTGATCATAGGGAACAAGGACATGGCAGACCAATTGAATAACTACTTTGATTCTGTCTTCACTAATGAGGACATAAATAATCTTCCGGAAATAGGGGACCGAGGGTCTACTGAGATGGAGGAATTGAGGGAAATACATGTTAGTAGGGAAGTGGTGTTAGGTAAATTGAAGGGATTAAAGGCAGCTAAATCCCCAGGGCCAGATGGTCTGCATCCCAGAGTGCTTAAGGAAGTAGCCCAAGAAATAGTGGATGCATTAGTGATAATTTTTCAAAACTCCTTAGATTCTGGATTAGTTCCTGAGGATTGAAAGGAGGCTAATGTAACCCCACTTTTTAAAAAAGGAGGGAGAGAAAAACAGGGGAATTATAGACCGGTTAGTCTGACAATGGTGGTGGGGAAAATGCTAGAGTCGGTTATCAAAGATGTGATAACAGCACATTTGTAAAGAGGTGAAATCATCGGACAAAGTCAGCATGGATTTGTGAAAGGAAAATCATGTCTGACGAATCTTATAGAATTTTTTGAAGATGTAACTAGTAGAGTGGATAGGGGAGAACCAGTGGATGTGGTATATTTAGATTTTCAAAAGGCTTTTGACAAGGTCCCACACAGGAGATAAGTGTGCAAACTTAAAGCACACAGAATTGGGGGTATGGTATTGATGTGGATAGAGAATTGGTTGGCAGACAGGAAGCAAAGAGTGGGAGTAAACGGGACCTTTTCAGAATGGCAGGCAGTGACTAGTGGGGTACCGCAAGGCTCAGTGCTGGGACCCCAGTTGTTTACAATATATATTAATGATTTAGACGAGGGAATTAAATGCAGCATCTCCAAGTTTGCGGATGACACGAAGCTGGGTGGCGGTGTTAGCTGTGAGGAGGATGCTAAGCGGATGCAGGGTGACTTGGATAGGTTAGGTGAGTGGGCAAATTCATGGCAGATGCAATTTAATGTGGATAAATGTGAGGTTATCCACTTTGGTTGCAAGAACAGGAGAACAGATCTGAACAGTGGCTGATTAGGAAAAGGGGAGGTGCAATGAGACCTGGGTGTCATTGTACACCAGTCATTGAAGGTGGGCATGCAGGACAGCAGGCAGTGGAAAAAGCAAATGGTATGTTGGCATTCATAGCAAAAGGATTTGAGTACAGGAGCAGGGAGGTTCTACTGCAGTTGTACAAGGCCTTGGTGAGACCACACCTAGAGTATTGTGTGCAGTTTTGGTCCCCTAATCTGAGGAAAGACATTCTTGCCATAGAGGGAGTACAGAGAAGGTTCACCAGATTGATTCCTGGGATGGCAGGACTGAAAAAAGACTGGATCGACTAGGCTTTTACTCACTGGAATTTAGAAGATTGAGGGGGAATCTTATTGAAACGTATAAAATTCTAAAGGGATTGGACAGGCTAGATGCAGGAAGATTGTTTCCGATGTTGGGGAAGTCCAGAACGAGGAGTCACAGTTTAAGGATTAGGACCGAGATGAGGAAAAACTTCTTCACACAGAGAGTGGTGAATCTGTGGAATTCTCTGCCACAGGAAACAGTTGAGGCTGGTTCATTGGCTATATTTAAGAGGAAGTTAGATATGGCCCTTGTGGCTAAAGGGATCAGGGGGTATGGAGATAAAGCAGGTACAGGGTTCTGAGTTGGATGATCAGCCATGATCATACTGAATGGTGGTGCAGGCTCAAAGGGCCGAATGGCCTACTCCTGCACCTATTTTCTATGTTTCTAGACCTTAACCCGATTGAGATGCTGTGGCATGACCTGAAGATTGCTGTTCATGCAAGGTATCCCAGAAATATTGATAAACTGAAACAGTTGTGTATGAATGAATGGTCTAAAATTCCTCCTCGCTGCTGTGCAAATTTGATCAGCAGTTACAGGAAATGTTTGGTGGAGGTTATTGCTACTGAAGGAGGTTCTACCAGTTATTAAATGCAAGGGTTCACATACTTTTTCCGGCCTGAACTGTGATGGCTAAACAATATGTTCAGTAAAAAATATGAAAAGTACAATTGTTTGTGTGTTATTTGTTTTGGCAGATTGTGTTTGTCTATTATTGTAACTTAGATGAAGATCAGACCACATATGATGAGTAATTAATGCAGAAAAACAGGTAATTGCAAAGGGCTCAAAAACTTTTTTTGATTAAAATAGTTTTTTAATAGTAATTAAAATAAGATAAATATTTGTTTATCGAGAACTGGTGCAGAAGAGAAGTTGAGCCTAGATCACACTGAGGGTGAGGCAGGCTTTGGAGGCCAAGTGGCCGCCTTAATTTTTTGTGTGTGATCTTGGGACAGGGCATCAACAATGCTGCATCAAGTCCATTTGCACCTTCAACCCACAGAAGGCAAAGAGTGGTTGTAGACAGGTGATATTCTACATGGAGGTTGGTGACCAGTTTGTACTTCAGGGATCTGTTCTGGACACCTCCTCTTCATGACTTTTCTAAATGACCTGGATGAGGAAGTGGAGGGATGGGTTAGTAAATTTGCTGACGACACAATGGTTGGGGGTGTTGTGGATAGTGTAGAGGCCGGTTAGTGGTTACAGTGGGACATTGATAGGATGCAAAACTGGGCTGAGAAGTCGCAGATGGAGTTCAGCCCAGATAAGTGTGAGGTGGTTCACTTTGGTAGGTCAAATATGATGTCAGAATATTAGTATTAATGGTAAGACTGTTGGCAGTGTGGAGGATCAGAGGGATTTGTGTCCATAGGACACTCAGAGCTGCTGCACAGGTTGACTGTGTGGGTAAGAAGGCATATTGGCCTTCATCAACCATGGGATTGAGTTCAAGAGCCAAGAGGTAATGTTACAGCTGTATAGGACCCTGATCAGACCCCACTTGGAGTACTGTGTTTAGTTTTGGTCATCTCACTACAGGAAAGATGTGGAAACTATAGAAAGGGTGCAGAGGAGATTTAATAGAACATAGAACAAATCAGCACAGTACGGGCCATTCGGCTCACAATGTTGTGCCAACCCTTAAACCCTGCCTCCCATATAACCCCCCACCTTAAATTCCTCCATATACCTGTCTAGTAGTCTCTTAAATTTTACTAGTGTATCTGCCTCCACCACTGACTCAGGCAGTGCATTCCACCACCAACCACTCTCTGAGTAAAAAACCTTCCTCTAATATCCCCCTTGAACTTTCCTCCCCTTACCTTAAAGCCATGTCCTCTTGTACTGAGCAGCGGTGCCCTGGGGAAGAGGTGCTGACTGTCCACTCTATCTATTCCTCTTAATATCTTGTACACCTCTATCATGTCTCCTCTCATCCTCCTTCTCTCCAGAGAGTAAAGCCCTAGCTCCCTTAATCTCTGTTCATAATGCATACTCTCTAAACCAGGCAGCATCCTGGTAAATCTCCTCTGTACCCTTTCTAAAGTAAGTATATGTTTGGCACAGCATTGTGGGCCTGCATTGTGCTGTAGGTTTTCTATGTTTCTAATCTGCTGTGTGGAGCAGGACTCCTACCACCCTCATCTGCTTCCAGGTGCTTCTCAGTTGTGAAGTATTTACCAACATCATAAAAAGGCAAGTCTGAGGCCGTTGTAATCTGACCCAATATTTGCCAGCTGGTTTCTGTAGACTTAGATTAATAAAGAGTTTACAAATCTGTTTAAACTGTTGTATTCTTACAGCTGACACCCTTCCAAATTTGACGGAACTGGAGACGTTGGACTTGTCTTGGAATAAGTGCCTTGGTGGAAATTTGGGATTGCTGGTCCAGATGTTGCAAAATGAGACTCGCCTCCGTGTGGTGAAACTGTGCAGCTGCAATCTGACAGGCCAGGATTTAGCATCTCTCGGTAATCACCCAATTAACCAAATTGAAAGGGCATATTTCGCCTCATTATATTGTGTTTTTTGGGTATCCCCATGTATCTGAATCTTCTGGGACATTGCCACTTTTGTTGACTGTTACTTAACCAACTTTATATTCTTGATACCTATTTTTCTTTTATTACCATGTGCTTTAATTTTAATGAAGCCTCTTATTAAAAGTTTTTCTCTGGAAGTCCATGTACACCACAAAGTGTAGTACAAAGTTAGACCATAAAATGTAAAAGCAGAATTAGGCATTTGGCCCATCAAGTCTTCTCACCATTTCATCACAGCTGATCCACTTTCTCTCTCAGCCTGTCTGCAGGCTTCTCCACATATCCTTCATGCCCTGACCAATAAAGAATCTATCAACTTCTGCCTTAAATATACCCAATGACTTGGCCTCCACAGCTGCCTGTGATAAAAATTCCACAGAATCACCACCTCTGGCTAAAGAAATTCCTCCTCATTTCCACTCTAAAGGAACAGTCCTTTATTTTATTCTGAGGTTGTGTCCTCCAGTCTTACACTCTCCCATCACAGGAAACATCCTCTCCACCTCCTCTCTATCAAAGCCTTTCAACATTCAATATGATCCCCCCCTCATCCTTCTGAATTCTAGTGAATAAAAGCCCAAAGCCATCTAACGCTCCTTATATAACAAGCCTTTCAATCGTAACCCTTAGAACCATCTCCAATGTCAGCACATCCTTTCATAGATAAGGGGCCCAAAACTGCTCACAATAGCCAAGTGAGGCCTTACCTGTGCTTATTAAGTCTCAACATTACATCCTTGCTTTTATATTCTAGTCCTCTCAAAATGAATGCTAGCATTGCATTTGCCTTCCTTACCACTGCATCAACTTGCAAATGAACCTTTAGGGAATCCTGCATGAGGATTCCCAAATTCCTTTGCACCTCAGATTTTTGAATTGTCTCTCTGTTTAGAAAGTGGTCTACTCTTTTATTTCTTCTACCGAAGTACATGACTATACACTTCTCACACTGTATTCCATTTGCCACATCTTTGCCTGTTTTCCTAATCTGTCTAATTAGCTTCTCTACTTCCTCAAAACTACCTGCCCTTCCACCTGTCTTCCTATCATCGATAAACTTGGCCACAAAGCCGTCAATTCCATTATCCAAATCATTGACGTACAATGTAAAAAAAAAAATCGTTTTCAATACAGACCCCGGCTGCCAACCAGGAAAGACTCCTTTTGTTACCACTCTTTGCCTCCTGATAATTAGCCAATGCTCTATCCATGCTAGAATCTTCCCTGTAATACTCTGGGCTATTATGGGTTCTATTCTGTAATACCATGGGTTCAACAAGTATGTGAAGAGCAAGAGGATAAGACATAAGAGAATAGGATCAATCAAGTGTGACAGTGGAAAAGTGTGTATGGAACCGGAAGAAATAGCTGAGGTACTTAATGAATACTTTGCTTCAGTATTCACTATGAAAAAGGATCTTGGCAATTGTAGGGATGATTTACAGTGGATTGAAAAGCTTGAGCATTAAGAAAGAGGATGTGCTGCAGCTTTTGGAAAGAATCAAGTTGGATAAGTCTCCGTGACCAGATGAGATGTGCTCCAGGCTACTGTGGGAGGTGAGGGAGGAGATTGCTCAGCCTCTGGCAATGATCTTTGCATCATCAATGGGGATGGGGGAGGTTCCAGAGGATTGGAGGGTTGCAGATGTTGTTCCCTTATTCAAGAAAGGGAGTAGAGATAGCCCAGGAAATTATAGACCAGTGAGTCTTACTTCAGTGGTTGGTAAGTTGATGGAAAAGATCCTGAGAGGCAGGTTTTATGAACATTTGGAGAGGCATACTATGATTAGGAATAGTCAGCATGACTTTGTCAAAGGCAGGTCGTGCCTTGCAAGCCTGACTGAAATTTTTGAGGATGTGATTAAACACATTGATGAAGGTAGAGCAGTAGATGTAGTGTATATGGATTTCAGCAAGGCATTTGATAAGTTACCCCATGCAAGGCTTATTGAGAAAGTAAGAAGACATGGGATCCAAGGGGACATTGCTTTGTGGATCCAGAATTGGCTTGTCCATAGAAGGCAAAGAGTGGTTGTAGAAGGGTCATATTCTGTGTGGAGGTCAGTGACCAGTGGTGTGCCTCAGGGATCTGTTCTGGGTCCCGTACTCTTTGTGATTTTTATAAATGATCTGGATGAGGAAGTGGAGGGATGGGTTAGTAAGTTTGCTGGTGACACGAAGGTTGGGTTGTTGTGGAGAGTGTGAGGGCTGTCAGAGGTTACAGCAGGATACCGATAGGATGCAAAGCTGGGCTGAGAAGTGGTAGATGGGGTTCAACCCAGATAAATGTGAAGTGGTTCATTTTGGTAGGTCAAATATGATGTCAGAATATAGTATTAATGGTAAGACTCTTGGCAGTGTGGATGATCAGAGGGATCTTGGGGTCCATGTCCATAGGACTTGCAAAGCTGCTGCACCGGTTGACTCTCTGGTTAAGAAGGCATACATTGCATTGTATTTTTTCTATATTTCTTATCTTGTTACGTAGCCTCATGTGTGGCACCTTGTCAAAGGCCTTCTGAAAAACCAACTACACAACATCCACTGATTCTCCTTTGTCTGTGTTGCTTGTTATTTCTTCAATGAATTCCAACAGATTTGTCAGGCAAGATTTTCCCTTAAAGAAACCATACTGACTATGGCCTATATTATCATGGCATCCAGGTATACCAAAACCAATCATCTCCAGTGTCTTCCGAACCTATAATTTCCTTTCTTCTGCTTCTCTGCCTTCTTGAAAGAGTGGAGTGACATTTGCAATTTTCCATTCCTAAGGATCCATGTAGAATCAATTGATTCTTGAAAGATTATTACAGTTTCTTCAGCCACGTCATTCAGAACCCTGAGGTGTAGACCATCCAATCCAGGAGACTTATCTTCCTTCAGACCTTTCAGTTTCCCAAGAATCTTCTTCCTAGTAATGGCAAATTCACACACCTCTGCCCCCTGATACTCTCAAACTTACACTGCTACTGTCTTCCACAGTGAAGACTGATGCAAAATACTTACTCAGTTCATCTTATTCAGTTGATCTTTCTGTCTGCATCTCTGGAGACAGCTTATCTACTGATATCTACTATAATCCTACAGACTCTCACAGCTACCTGGACTATTCCTCTACCCACCCTGTCTCTTGCAAAAATGCTATCCCCTTCTCACAATTCCTCCGCCTCTGCTGCATCTGCTCTCAGGATGAGGCTTTTCATTCCGGGACGAAGGAGATGTCTTCCTTTTTTAAACAAAGGGGCTTCCCTTCTTCCACCATCAACTCTGCTCTCAAATGCATCTCTCCCATTTCCCGCACATCTGCCCTCACCCCAACCGCCCACCATCCCACTCGGGATAGGGTTCCCCTTGTCCTCACCTACCACCCTACCAGCCTCCGGGTCCAATGTATAATTCTCCGTAACTTTCGCCACCTCCAACAGGATCCCACTACCAAGCAGATCTTTCCCTCCCCCCCCCCCTTTCTGCTTTCCGCAGGGATCGCTCCCTACGCAACTCCCTTGTCCTTTCATTCCCCCCATCTCTTCCCACCGATCTCCCTCCTGGCACTTATCCTTGTAAGCGGAACAAGTGCTACACCTGCCCTTACACTTCCTCCCTCACCACCATTCAGGGCCCCAGACAGTCCTTCCAGGTGAGGCAACACTTCACCTGTGAGTCGGATGGTGTGGTATACTGCTGGTGTGGTCTTTTATATATTGGTGAGACCCGACGCAGACTGGGAGAGAGTTTCACTGAACACCCATGCTCTGTCCGCCAGAGAAAGCAGGATCTCCCAGTGGCCACACATTTCAATTCCACGTCCCATTCCCATTCTGATATGTCTATCCATGGCCTCCTCTACTGTCAAGATGAATCCAAACTCAGGTTGGAGGACCAGCACCTTATATACCGACTGGGTAGCCTCCAACCTGACGGCATGAGCGTTGACTTCTCTAACTTCCATTAATGCCCCTCCTCCTCTTCTTATCCCATCCCTGATATATTTAGTTTTTTTTCTCTCTTTCTGCCCAACACTCTGCCTGTTCTCCTCTGGTGCTCCCTTCCCCCTTTCTTTCTCCCTAGGCCTCCCGTCCAATGATCCTTTCCCTTCTCCAGCTCTGTATCCCTTTTGCCAATCACCTTTCCGGTTCTCAGCTCCACCCCACCCCCTCTGGTCTTCTCCTATCATTTCGCATTTTCCCCTCCCCCTCCTACGGCAAAGAGGCTAGACTGCGCAGGCACATGACGTAGCGCGCCAAAGTTTTAAAAAGAAGAGGTAGTTTTCAACGGTTATTTAAATCGCAGCAAGAGGCGGAGAGGGAAGAGGTAAAAGAAGATTGGAGAGAAATGCGGCAAAGAGGCTAGACTGTGCAGGCGCGTGACATAGCGCGCCAAAGGTTTAAAACGAAAGACCACCATATACAGCAGCCATCATCGTAACAGCCATCGTTAGAGTGGACTGAGGCAGAATGGGATGGCTTTGGCTCAATCAGGCTTCGGCGAGAACAGGCAGAGGCAAGGTTTGAACGGGGCACAACTGCGCAAGCGATCAGCGGGGGAATTTAAAAAGCTAGCAGAGGCTGAGTACGAGCTTCACTCCAGCTGAGGTAAGGCCGGGTAAGCTCCTTTAATTAATCTAATTAGCTTAGGAGTAGGTAATGGAGGCAGCATTTAGGGCAGTTGAGTGCTCCGTTTGCAGTATATGGGAAGTCAGGGCAAGCATTGTTGTCCCTGATGACTATACCTGCAAAAGGTGCATCCAGCTGCAGCTCCTGACAAACCGTGTTAGGGAACTGGAGCTGGAGCTGGATGAACTTCGGATCATTGGGGAGGCAGAGGCAGAAATACAGGAGTTTCAGGGAAATAGTCACCCCTAGGAGTCAGGAGACAGGTAGTTGGGTGACTGTCAAGAGAGGGAAGGGGAATAGACAGGAAGAGCAGAGCACCCCTGTGGCCGTTCCCATCAACAATAAGTATTAGTTTAAATTAGCCACATTAACTAATGCCACATTAGTTTAAATCCTCCTGAACAGCAGTAGCAAACGCTCCCCCTAGGACATTGGTTCCAGTCCAGCCCAGGTGCTGACCGTCCTGTTTATACCGGTCCCACCTCCCCCAGAACTGGTTCCAATGCCCCAGAAATTTCCTCAAAAAATTTCAGTAGGTTAGTCAGACAGGATTTTCCTTTCAGGAAACCGTGCTGGCTTTGGCCCATCTTGTCATGTGCCTCCAGGTACTCTGTAATTTCATCCCTAACTATCGATTCCAACAACTTCCCAACCACTGATGTCAAGTTAACAGGTCCAAAGTTCTCTTTCTGCTGCCCCCCACCCTTCTTAAATAGCTGAGTAACATTAAACTGTATAATTTTCCTAGTTCAGGCCTCACTAGCACATGCACAGGTATCAATCCTAAGATTACAACCCTGGAGGACCTACCCTTTAACTAAGCACCTAACTCCTTGAACTCTCTATACAGAACCTCGTCACTTATCCTACTTATGTCATCAGTACCTTCATGGACCATGACTTCTGGCTGTTCATGTTCCTATTTAAGAATACTGAGTAATTGATCCAAGATATCCTGACCCTCTGTGAATCTCATTCTCACCCACAGAACCTCCTGTTGTTTCCCCTAACTAATGAATCCCCCATCTGGACTGCATGCTTCTTCTCCCCTTTTCTCTTCTGAGTCAAAGAGGCAGACTCTGTTGCAGAGACCTGGACACTGTGACTTTCCTCTTTTAGGTCATCCCTTCCCCCCCCAGGAGTATCCAAAGTGGTTATACCTGCTGTTCAGGGAACAGCCACAAGGAACTCTGCACTGACTCCTTAACCCCTTTCCCCTTCCTGACTGTCACCCAGTTTCCTGTGTCCTGCACCTTGCGTGTACTTAGCTCTCTATATGCGTGTAATTAGCTCTCTATATGTCTTATCTATCAACTTCCCGAATGATCCAGAGTTCATCCAGTTGCAGCTCCAAATCCTTAACACGGATTGTTAGTAGCTGCAGCTGGATGCACTTCTCACAGTTGTAGTCGTCAAGGACACTGGAGGTCTCCCTGCCTTCCCTCATCCCGCAAGAAGAGCATTTTGCTATCCTACTTGCCATCTCCCCTGTCATAGCTGAGCAGATTTAAAGAGAAGGGAAAAAACCTTGAGATTTTCTTTCCTTTGCTTTCTCTGAGTGAAGCCGTGAAGAAGCCTCAAGATCACCACTCTATGTCCACTCAGACGATGGCCCTGCCTTACTTTAATTTATTCTTATTAATCAACCCCAAGTGCCAAAAGGCCGCTGGTCAGAGCTCCTTTTCACTGCCACATCCTGCTGCAACCTTTAATTCTCGAGCAGTGGATCGGATTGAAGTCCCCTCCTCTCCATTTTGTTGTCTAGATTGGCTGCTGGTCAAAGCTCTTTTTCGCTGCCATAACCCGTTGCTGGTTTCAGAAAGGCTGGAAACATAAACCAGGAAATTATATAGTCTGATATCTGAACTGGGAAAGTTAATGGAAGGTTTTCTAAAGGACTAGATATATAAGTGTTTGGATAGACATGGACTAATTAAGGATAGCCAGCATAGCTTTATGCATGGTAGGTCATGTCTAACCAATCTTAGGGGTTTTTTGAGGAAGTTACCAGGAAAGTGGATGAATGCAAGCCAATGGATGTTGTCTACATGGACTTTAGCAAGATTTTTGACAAGGTCCCACATGGAAGGTTAGTCAAGATGTTTTAGCTGCTTGGCATTAAAGATGAGGTATTAGATTGGATTAGATATTGGCATTGTGGGAGAAGCCAGAGAGTGGTGGTAGATGGTTGACACCCTGACTGGAAGCCTATGACTAGTGGTGTGCCACAGGGATTGGCACTGGGTCCAAGTTGTTTGTCATCTATATCAACGATCTGGATGATAATGTGGTTAACTGGATCAGCAAATTTGCGGATGACATCAACATTGGGCTGTAGTGGATAGCGAGGAAGGCTGTCATGACTTGCAGAGGCATCTGGACCAGCTGGAAAAATGGGCTGAATAATGGCAGATGGAATTTAATGCAGACAAGTGTGATGTGTTGCACTTTGGTAGGTGATTGATAGGGCACTGAGGAGTGCGGCAGAGCACTGAGATCTGGTAATGCAGGTCCATAATTCATTGAAAATGGCATCACAGGTAGATAGGGTTGTAAAGAAAGATTTTGGCACATTGGCTTTCATAAATCAAAGTACAGGAGATGGGATGTTATGTTGAAGTTATGTAAGACATTGGCGAGGCCTAATTTGGAGTGTTGTGTGCAGTTATGGTTACCTGTGTACAGAAAAGATGTAAACAAGGATGAAAGAGGTCAGAGAAAATTTACAAGGATGTTACCAGGTCTGGAGGCCCTGAGTTAAGGAAGGATTGAATGGGTTAAGATTTTATTCCTTAGAAGTCAGAAGACTGAGAGGAGATTTGATAGAGATATATGAAACTATGAAGGTTATAGATAAGAGTAAATGCAAACAGACTTTTTCTAGTGGGTGGAGGTACAATCAGAGGATTAAGGGTGAAAGGTGAAAAGGTTAAGGGGAACATGAGGGGAAATGTCTTCACCCAGGGAATTGTGAGAATGTGGAATGAGCTGCCAGCACAAGTAGTACATGTGAGTTCAATTTAATTGTTAAGAGAAGTTTGGATTAGTACTGTACATGAATGGTAACAGTATGGAGAGCTATGGTCTCAGGGCAGGTTGGTGGGAGTAGGCAGTTTCAATGCTTTGGCATAGACTAAATGGATCAATGTCCTATTTCTGTGCTGTATTTTTCTATGACTATAAATCTATATGTGGAACTAAGAATTCTCAGGATTTACTAGTGACTAAGTGAAGAATTATCTTCAAAACTTTTTAGAAACATAGAAGCATAGAAAACCTACAGCACAATACAGGCCCTTCGGCCCACAAAGCTGTGCTGAACCTTAGAATTCCCTAGGCTTTACCCGTAGCCCTCTATTTTTCTAAGCTCCATGTAGCCATACAGGACTCTCTTAAAAGGCGCTACCATTTCTGCCTCCACCGCCGCCGGCGGCAGCCCATTCTACGCACTCACCACTTTCTGCATAAAAATTTTACCCCTGACATCTCCTCTGTACCTACTTCCAAACACCTTAAAACTTGTGCTAGCCATTTCAGCCCTGGGGAAAAGCCTCTATCGGCACGATTGATGCCTCTCATTATCTTGAACACCTCTATCAGGTCACCACTCATCCTCCGTTGCTCCAAGGAGAAAAGCCGAGTCCACTCAACCTATTCTCATAAGGCATGCTCCCCAATCCAGGCAACTTCCTTGTAAATCTCCTCTGCACCCTTTCTATGGTTTCCACATTCTTCCTGTAGTGAAGCGACAAGAATTGTGCACAGTACTCCAAGTGGGGTCTGACCAGGATCCTATATAGCCTCAACATTACCTCTCGGCTCTTAAACTCAGTCCCACGATTGATGAAGGCCAGTGCATCATATGCCTTCTTAACCACAGAGTCAACCTGCGCAGCATCTTTGAATGTCATGTCAAGTCAAGTCAAGTCACTTTTATTGCCATTTCGACCATAACTGCTGGTACAGTACATAGTAAAAATGAAACAACGTTTTTCAGGACCAAGGTGTTACATGACACAGTACAAAAACTAGACTGAACTACGTAAAAAAACAACAGAGAAAGCTACACTAGACTACAGACCTACACAGGACTGCGTAAAGTGTACAAAAACAGTGCAGGCATTACAATAAATAATAAACAGAACAATAGGGCAAGGTGTCAGTCCAGACTCTGGGTATTGAGGAGTCTGATAGCTTGGGGAAGAAACTTTCATAGTCTGGTTGTAAGAGCCCGAATGCTTCAGAGCCTTTTCCCAGACGGCAGGAGGGAGAAGAGATTGCATGAGGGATGCATGGAGTCCTTCATAATGCTGTTTCTTTTGCGGATGCAGCGTGTAGTGTAAATGTCCGTGATGGCGGGAAGAGAGACCCTGATGATCTTCTCAGCTGACCTCACTATCCGCTGCAGGGTCTTGCGATCCGAGATGGTGCAATTTCCGAACCAGGCAATGATGCAGCTGCTCAGGATGCTCTCAATACAACCCCTGTAGAATGTGATGAGGATAGGGGGTGGGAGATGGATTTTCCTCAGCCTTCGCAGAAAGTGGAGACGCTGCTGAGCTTTCTTTGCTATGGAGCTGGTGTTGAGCGACCAGGTGAGATTCTCCGTCAGGTGAACACCAAGAAATTTGGTGCTCTTTACGATCTCTACCGAGGAGCTGTCAATGTTCAGCAGGGAGTGGTTGCTCCGTGCCCTCCTGAAGTTAACAACCATCTCTTTTGTTCACATTAAGAGACAGGTTGTTGGCTCTGCACCAGTCTGTTAGCTCCTCTCTGTAAGCTGACTCCTCGTTCTTGCTGATGAGACCCACCACAGTCGTGTCATCGGCGAACTTAATGATATGGTTTGAGCTGTGTGTTGCAGCACAGTTGTGGGTCAGCAGAGTGAACAGCAGTGGACTGAGCACATAGCCCTGGGGATCTCCCGTGCTCAGTGTGATGGTGTTGGAGATGCTGCTCCCGATCTGGACTGACTGAGGTCTCCCAGTCAGGAAGTCTAGGATCCAGTTGCAGAGGGAGGTGTTCAAGCCCAGCAGGCTCAGCTTTCCAATCAGTTTCTGAAGGATGATTGTGTTGAATGCTGAACTGAAGTCTATGAACAGCATCCGAACGTATGTGTCTTTTTTGTCCAGGTGGGTTAGGGCCAGGTGGAGGGTGGTGGCAATGGTGTCATCTGTTGAGCGGTTGGGATGGTACGCAAACTGCAGGGGGTCCAGTGAGGAGGATAGCAGGGTCTTGATATGCCTCATGACGAGCCTTTTGAAACACTTCATGATGATGGATGTAAGTGCAACGGGATGGTAGTCATTTAGGCAGGACACTGAAGATTTCTTCGGCACGGGGATGATGGTGACGGCCTTGAAGCACATTGGAACAGTGGCGCTGCTCAGGGAAATGTTGAAGATGTCAGTGAGAACATCTGCTAGCTGGTCTGCACATCCTCTGAGCACTCTACCAGGGATGTTGTCTGGTCCAGCAGCCTTCCGTGGGTTGACCCTGCACAGGGTTCTTCTCATATCGGCCACAGAGAGACACAGCACCTGGTCATTTGTAGGAGGTGTGGACTTCCTCGCCGCCACATCATTTTCTGCCTCAAAACGAGTGTAGAAGTTACTCAGCGCATCTGAGAGGGAGGCATCACCTGCACAGTCAGGTGATGTTGTCCTGTAATTGGTGATGTCTTGGACGCACTTCCACAAGCGCCGCGTGTCGCCGCTGTCCTGGAAGTGGCTGTGGATTAGCTGGGCGTGTGCACACTTTGCCCCTCTGATGGCACAGGACAGTTTGGCCCTTGCTGTTGATAGAGCTGCCTTGTCACCTGCTCTGCAGGCAGAGTCGCTGGTCGTCAAGCAGCGCATGCACCTCCACGGTCATCCATGCTTCTGGTTATCATGTATAGTGATGGTCTTGGACAGAGTAACATCATCAATGCACTTGCTGATGTAGCTGGTCACTGATGATGTGTACTCTTCTAAGTTGGTAGAGTCGCCATCGGTTGCAGCCTTCCTGAACATGTGCCAGTCAGTGTGCTCAAAGCAGTCTTGAAGAGCAGAGATGGGTCCTGCTGGCCAGGTTTTCACCTGCTTCTGAACTGGTCTGGAGCACCTAAGCAGCGCATTAGGATAATGTGCATTATGGACTCGGACTCAAAGATCCCTCCGATCCTTCACACTGCGAAGAATCTTACCAATAGTGCTATATTCTGTCATCATATGTGACCTACCACAATGAACCACCTCACACTTAGCTGGGTTAAACTCCATCTGCCACTTCTCAGCCCAGTTTTGCATCCTACCAATGTCCTGTTGTAACCTCTGACAGCCCTCCATACTATCCACAACACCTCTAACTTTGTGTCATCAGCAAATTTACTAACCCATCCCTCCACTTCCTCATCCAGGTCATTTATAAAAATCACAAAGAGTAGGGGTCCCATAACAGATATCTGAGGCATACCACTGGTCACCGGCCTCCATGCAGAATATGACCCGTCTACAACCACTCTTTGCCTTCTGTGGGCAAGCCAGTTCTGGATCCACAAAGCTATATCTCCTTGGATCCCATGCCTCCTTACTTTCTCAATAATCCTTGCATGGGGTACCTTATCAAATGCCTTGCTAAAATCCATATGCACTACATCTACGGCTCTACCTTCATCAATGGGTTTAGTTCAATATTTTTATTAATATATACAAGAATATATAACAAATACAGAGTATATATTAAAAAATTACTAACAGAATACATACAATAGAAAAATTGAACTGTATAGGACTGAATAACATACGTTTATATAGTGCTCCGGTAATGATTACTAATACTGCAAATTTATAAAGAGTATACATTAGGAATTTTATATATATTTAAAAAAAATCTAGCCCCTACCAAGAAAGCCAATGGGTAAGAACAAGGAAAAAAATATTTTTTAAAAAAGTATCGCTAGTTGTTATCAAAGAATAACATAATAATATCTACGTAGAAAAAAACCTTTCACAAGTTAGAGTAGTAGTTCATAAAAGGACCCCATGTCGTATAAAAGTACTGTACTGAATTAGAAATAGAACACCAAATCTTCTCCAAACTAAGATGAGTCATAATGTCTTCTAACCACTGCATATGAGTAGGAGAGACTGCTTCTTTCCATTTAAGCAAAATCCGTCTTCTCGCCATAAGTGAGATAAAAGCTAGAACATACAAGTCTGAGGGAGTTAAAGTTATATCTTGAGTTCCGAGAATACCAAAGAGAACAGTAAGAGGATTAGGTTCAAAGTTAGTGTTTAAAAAATTGAGAAAAAGTAGAAAATACATCTTTCCAAAATTTTTCTAAGCTGGGACCTAACCAAAACATATGAATTAACGAAGCAAAAAAATAAAAAACACAAAATGCCCGAAGCATTGTCACTACCTCCTCCCATAGATGCTGTCTGGCCTGCTGAGTCCTGCCAGCATTTTGTGTTTTTTAATTTCCAGCATCCGCAGATTCACTCGTGTTGCCTTTGAATTAACGAAGCATTGGCTGAATTACATTTGTCACAAGCTGGAGAAATATCAGAATAAAAATGGGATAATTTCTCTTTAGACAAATAGGCTGTATGTACCACTTTAAATTGTACCAAAGAATGGCGAGCACAAAAAGATGACTTATTCACTAATTTCAAAATGGCATTCCAATCTTCATCAGAGATTTGCATATTCAGATCATGCTCCCAAGCTTGCCTAATATTATGTAAAGAAAGCTGCTTAAACATAAGCAGTTTATTATATATATTAGAGATTGATCCATCAAAAAAAGGTTTCAAATTTAAAATATCATCTAAGAGATTCTTATCTGAACTTGAAGGAAAAGTAGCCAATTGAGAACGCAGAAAATCTCTAATTTGAAGGTAACCATAAGAATGAGTTTGGGGTAAACCAAATTTGATGGACGACTGCTCAAATGACGCTAAGTTCCCATCAACAAATAAATCCAAAAATTGTTGAATACCCAATCTATTCCATTCTATAAAAACTTTATCAGTAGTAGAGGGTAGAAAAAAATAATTGCAAAGAATGGGACTAGAAAGGGAAAAATGAGACAAACCAAAAAACTTCCTAAATTGCGACCAGATTCTCAAAGTATGTTTAAGAACTGGGTTATCAGTAATTTTACTGAAGGGTAAAGGAAGAGAAGATCCAAGAAGAGAAATAATTGAGGCATTTTTAACCGATTGAGCTTCTAGTAAAGTCCATGGTGGACAGTTGTCCCTCTTGATATAATATGACCAGAATGTGATATTCCTTATATTAGTTGCCCAGTAATAGAATCTGAAATTAGGTAAAGCTAGACCACCATCTTTATTTTTCCTTTGAAGAAAGACTTTGTTCAGCCGGGGTTGTTTATTATTCCATATGTAAGAAGAGAGAATTGAATCCAAAGAGTCGAAAATACTATTCAGAATAAAAATAGGCAATGCTTGGAAAAGATATAAGAATTTAGGTAACACATTCATTTTAATAGAATTAATATGGCCTAACAAGGATAAAGAAAGAGGAGACCATTTACTAAATTGCCTTTTCAGTAGTGGAATAAAATTAGCTTTATATAAATGTTTAAAATTTTTAGTAATAGTTATTCCAAGATAAGTAAACTGATTAGTCATAATTTTAAATGGAAGATTGGTGTTTATTGGTATCAGGTTGTTTAAAGGAAATAATTCGCTTTTATATAAATTCAACTTATAACCTGAGAATCGACTAAATTGAGAGAATAAAGAAAGAGTGGAAGTTAAGGAGTCATTCACATTGGAAATAAAAAGTAAAATATCGTCTGCATATAAAGAAATTTTATGAATAGTATTACCTCGGGTGATACCTGTAATATCCTTGGAATTACGGAGTGCTATGGCTAGAGGTTCTAGAGCCAAAGCAAACAACAGAGGACTAAGGGGACAGCCTTGTCTAGTACCTCGATATAGGTTAAATGGTTTAGAGAGTTGAGAATTAGTAAGAACCTGAGCTGTAGGTGAGAGATATAATAGTTTAACCCAACGAATAAAATTAGGTCTGAATTTAAATTTTTCTAAAGTCTTGAATAGATAATTCCATTCCACTCTATTGAAGGCTTTCTCTGCATCTAAAGATAATATACAGTCTGAAACCTTGTTAGAGGGGGAATACATCACATTTAATAAACACTGAATGTTAAAATATGAATAGCGGTTTTTAATAAATCCAGTCTGATCCTCTCGTATAATGAACGGTAAAATATTTACAAGCCTGCGGGCTAAAATTTTAGACAGAATTTTAGTATCTACATTAAGTAAGGAGATTGGTCTATAGGAGGAACATTCAGCAGGATTTTTATCTTTCTTCAAAATAAGCGAAATACGTTTGTAGTTGCTTGATAAAAGGATTGCAGAAGTTTACCTAATTTAAAAGATTCAGAAAAAACAGTGGATAATTGAGGTATAAGTAGTTTAGAAAAGGTTTTATAAAATTCACAAGGAAAACCGTCTGGTCAATTCAATCAATCGCAACCTGCCTTTGACAAAGCCATGCTGACTATTCCTAATCATTTCATTTCATTTCATTTTTCAATCTTTTTATTGATTTTCAAATAAAGAATATACAAATCAGAGGAGGAGTTTAGCAAACAGATAATATAAAAGACATATAAACAGCAGTAATAAAAACAAAGTATATAATGTCAAAATCAAATAGGTAAAATATTATGCTGTTATATATACAATGGTAAAGGATTCATAGATAAGGATTTTCCCCAAAGAAAAATAAATAAACAAAAATAAATTAAATCATGTGAAAATATTGAATAAAGGGTCACCAGACTTGTTCAAAATTAAAGGATGTATCAAATGTCCGACTTCTAATTTTCTCCAAGCTTAAACATGACATAATGGAGGAGAGCCAATAAAAAACAGTAGGTGGGTTAGATTCAAGATGTTGATATGTTAGATGCACCTATTAAACAAGAGGAGATATCCGGGACCTGATGGTTATACGGTAGAATTTTACAAGACTTTTCATAAAATGCTTATACCACATCTTCATCAAACGTTTACCGATTCTACATCCTCTGGGAACCTCCCTAAAACTTTTTATGAGGCACTAATTTCATTGATTCCAGAAAAAGGAAAAGACCCACTGGAATGTGTATCCTATAGACCTATTTCTTTACTGAATGTAGATTTTAAAATCCTCTCTAAGATTTTAGCAAATAGGCTTGAGAATATCTTGCCTAATGTTATCTCAAACGATCAAACAGGATTTATAAAAAAAAAGGTACTCACATTTTAATATTCGAAGATTGTTAAATATCATTTATTCCCTCTCAGCCAAAGAATCTGAATGTATTGTATCTTTGGATGCAGAGAAAGCCTTTGATAGGGTGGAGTGGCCTTATCTATTTCAGGTTTTGAAGAGGTTTAATTTTGGTCCAGGATTTATTTCCTGGATTAAATTGATTTATCAAGCCCCGGTAGCTGCGGTTCTAACTAATAATCAAAAGTCTCCTTATTTTAGATTATATAGAGGTACCTGTCAGGGTTGTCCCCTCAGTCCTTTATTATTTAATTTGGCTTTAGAACCACTTGCTATTGCTCTTAGGGATTCTAATTCTATGCAGGGTATTAGGAGAGGGGATAAATTACATAAGGTTTCGTTATACGTGGATGATTTACCAGTTTACATTTCAAATCCTAGGAAATCTATTTCTTTTATGTTATCTATATTTATGGAATTTGGTATTTTTTCTGGATATAAACTTAATTTACATAAAAGTGAATTATTTCCTATTAATAATTATTCTGATTATTATGATCAAATACCTTTTAATATTGCCCAAACCATTTTACTTACCTTGGTATCAAAATTACTAAAAATTTTAAAGACCTATATAGGTATAATTTCTTCCCTTTAGTTGAATATACTCAACAGGCGCTTTCTAAATGGTCACCTATATCGATGTCATTGATAGGTCGAATAAATGTTATAAAAATGGTTATTCTACCGAAAGTTTTATATATATTTCAAGCAGTTCCCTCTTTTATTCCAAAAAGATTTTTTGATAAAATAGATTCTCTGATTTTGTCTTATGTTTGGAATAATAAAAGCTCTAGAGTGAATAAACTTTTATTGCAAAAATTAAAAAAAGATGGAGGACTGGCTTTGCCAAACTTTAGATTTTATTATTGGGCAATTAATATTCATTATATTACTTTTTGGATTTGTTACGTACCCCGTAACTGGGTGTCTGACCAGCAAAGATAGAAGAATCCATTGGAGTCTGGTGGTACTATTTTCAAACAGTGTTTATTAGTAAAATATACAAATCAATATCAATAATGCAAATATATAGATAATACACGTTAGCAATACTAAACCTAAAAGTGTGGGTATAATAATAATCAATAATAAACAAGCTCTATCGATGTCTAGGGGATAATGAATTGTCATATGTGAATATAAAGTTCAGTTCAGTTCATACATGCTGAGATAGTTGTTGGTCGCTGTGTTGTAATTGTTGGAGAGAGAGAGAGAGAGAGCGAGCAAACAGTGACAGCTACAGTCAGTCAAACCTTCCTTTACATTCTTGTTCCATCGATGTGTTGTTGTGGCCATTCAGGTATGACCCCTCTGTCCTTCAGCTAGACCGTTCTTCTGTGGTGGACTCGTCACTCTGGCGTGAGTGGACACACACACAAGCCCCCACCGGCCTCGCTATAAACACTGTGAGTTAAACTGACCGATCCTTTGTTCAGTCTCCGATGCCCCACACCTTCACGTGGGTTCCAACACTCAAGCAGTGCCCACTAGTGCGTCTCCTGGTGTGTCTGAGTGGTGTCTCCCCAGACCTCACTTTTATTCCTACTCACGGGGTCTCAGGTGTCAATCAGTTTTGAATGGCTTAGTCCATCAAACCAGCCCACTCCGGCTGTCCACTGAGGAATTTTAATGAACAGAATGGTACCAAGTAAACAGCCCTCTCCGGAGCCATAAGTCTTTCAGGAGTCATAATATGGTGGGTCAACAAGTCTCTCTCCCCTCTCTTATCAGTAGCAGATGTTCTGGCATGTTTTTGTTCCATCTCTTTCTCTCTCATTAGCAGCGTGGTAACAGTAACAGTTTGTGATTCTCCCGGGGGGGGGGGGGGGGGGGGGGGAACATGGGCAACTCAGCACCCTTTTGCCCATCAGAGCTGTTCATCCTTTGTAACAGATTTATGATATAGACGACCAAGATCGCCCTTCATGGTTACTTACAGCTGGAGGAAAATTCAGTAATGGGGTTTTCGTTAGCTTCTTTATTAGGAGCTCCCCTTCCGTTTTCGCTCTCCAGAATAGGTAGACAAGCTCTCAACCCTATTGTCAAATATACTTTAAAAATTTGTTTTCAATTCGTAGATTTTTGAATTAAATGATTTTCTACTTTCTAGTAATATTTATTCTGATTTCTTTTTTAAACCATCAACTTTGGATAAGGCTTTTTTAACATGGAAAATTAAGGGAATAAAAACTTTTTTAGATTTGTTTTTACAAGACTGTTTAATGTCTTTTTCACAGTTGATGGATAAATATGATATCTCTAATACACATTTTTTCAGATATTTACAGGTTAGGAAATTTTTACGTGATTTTTTACCGAATTACCCCTTGGCCTGCTCTTTAAATTTGGCTTATGCTATTTTTCAGATTAAACCTTTTCAAAAACGATTAATAGCTATCATTTATAAACAGCTAATGAATGCTCGCATGTCGCCTAATGATAGGGTTCAACGCACCTGGGAAGTAAAACTTCAACATTCATTTTCAGATAATGGAGTAAAATTTATTATTTAGTCAATAATTCATCTATCTGCGCATGCCATATCTTAATTCAGTTTAAGATAGTACACAGGGCCCATATGTCCAAAGATAAATTGGCGCATATTTTTCCTAACATAAGCCCTATTTGTGACAGATGTAATGCAGAAGTGGCTACTCTAACTCATATGTTTTGGTCATGTGTAAGTTTAAACAATTTTTGGAGGGATGTGTTTGGAATATTATCTAAAGTTATAGATGTGGATGTTCAACCTAATCCACTTACAGCAATTTTTGGGATTATTCCAGAGGAAGCAAGCAAAGTGTCTGCTTCCGCCCAACATGTGATAGCTTTTTCAACTTTACTGTCTAGGAGAGCTATTTTGCTACACTGAAAATAATCTAATCCTAATCATCGAATGTTCATAAATCCTGCTTATCAGGATCTTCTCCATCAACTTACCAACCATTGAAGTAAGACTCGCTGGCCTATAATTTCCTGGGCTATCCCTACTCCCTTTCTTGAATAAGGGAACAACATCCGCAACCCTCCAATCCTCCGGAACATCTCCCGTCCACATTGATGATGCAAAGATCATTGCCAGAGGCTCAGCAATATTCTCCCTTGCTTCCCACAGTAACATGGGGTACATCCCATCCGGACCCAGTGACTTATCCAACTTGATTGTTTCCAAAAGCTCCAGCACATCCTCTTCCTTAATACGCTCAAGCTTTTCAGTCCACTGCAAGTCATCCCTACAATCATCAAGTTCCTTTTCTATCGTGAATACTGAAGTAAAGTTTTCATTAAGTACCTCCGCTATTTCCTCCGGTTCCATACACACTTTTCCATTGTCACACTTGTTTAGTCCTATTGTCTCATGTCTTATCCTCTTGCTCTTCACGTACTTGTAGAATGCCATGGGGTTTTCCTTAATCCTGTCCATCAAGACCTTCTCATAACCACTTCTGGCTCTCCTAATTTCATTCTTAATCTCCTTCCTGCTAGCCGTATAATTTTCTAGATTCCTATCAATACCTAGTTTTTTGAATCTTTCGTAAGCTCTTCATTTCTTCTTGACTGGATTTACAACAGCCTTTGTAACCAACGGATCTTGTACCCTACCATCCTTTCCATGTCTCATTGGAACGTACCTACTTAGAACCCCATGCAAATATCCCCTGAACATTTGCCACATTTCTTCCGTACGTTTCCTGAGAACATCTGTTTCCAATTTATGCTTCCAAGTTCCTGCCTGATAGCCACATATTTCCCCTTACTCCAGTTAAATGTTTCCCTAACTTGTTTGTTCCTATCCCTCTCCAATGCTATGGTAAAGGAGATAGAATTGTGATCAGTATCTTCAAAATGCTGTCCCACTGAGAAACCTGACATCTGACCAGGTTCATTTCCCAATACCAGACCAAGTACAGCCCCTCCTCTTGTAGGCTTAACTACGTATTGTGTTACAAAACCTTCCTGAACACACCTAACAAACTCTACCCCATCTAAACCCGTTACTCTAGGGAGATGCCAATCAATATTTGGGAATTTAAAATCTCCCACCACAACAACCCAGTTAATATTACTCCTTTCCAGAATCTCTCCCTATCTGCTCCTCAGTGTCCCTGTGTTACTGTAGGGCGGTCTATAAAAAACACCCAGCAGAGTTATTGACCCCTTTCCTATTCCTAACTTCCACCCATGAGACCTGTAGACAACCCTTCCATTACTTCCTCCTTTCCTGCAGCTGTGACACTATCTCTGATCAATGGTGCCATGCCCCCACCTCTTTTGCCTCCCTCCCTATCCTTTCTGAAACCATTCCTGTAGCCATTCCTGCCCCTGCACCATCCAAGTCTCTGTAATGGCCACAACATCATAGCTCCAAGTACTGATCCACGCTCCAAGCTCATCCGCTTTATTCATTATACTCCTCGCATTAAAATAGACACATTTCGAACCATCGGTCTGAGTGTGTCCCTTCTCTATCACCTGCCTAGCCTCCCTTTTGCACTGTCTTCAAGCTTTCTTTATTTGTGAGCCAAGCTCCCTTTCCTCCATCAGTTCAGTTTGGTTCCCACCCCCCAGCAATTCTAGTTTAAACTCTCCCCAATAGCCTTGCCAGGGTATCGGTCCCTTCAGATTCAAGTGTAACCCATCCTTTTTGTCACACCCGCTCCAAAAGAGGTCCCAATGATCCAGAAATCTGAATCCCTGCCCCCTGCTCCAATCCCTCAGCCACACATTTATCCTTCCCTTCATTCTATTCCTATTCTCACTGTTGCATGGCACAGGCAGTAATCCCGAGGTTACTACCTTTGAAGTCCTGCTACTCAACTTTTTTCCTACCTCCTGTAGTCTGTTTTCAGGACTTCCTCCCTTTTCCTACCTATGTCATTGGTACCAATATGTACCACGACCTCTGGCTGTTCTTCTTCCCACTTCAGGATATCGTGGATGCAATCAGAAACATCACGGATCCGGGCAACTGGGAGGCAAACTACCATCCGTGTTTCTTTTCTGCGTCCACAGATTCACCTATCTGACCCCCTAACTATAGAGTCCCCTATCACTGCTGCCATCCTCTTCCTTTCCCTACCCTTCTGAGCCACAGAGTCAGATTCTGTGCCAGAGGTGTGACCACTGTTGCTTCCCCCAGGTAGGCCATCCCCCCCCCAACAGTTCTCACGCAGGAGTATTTATTGTTAAGGGAGACAGCCACAGGGGTACTCTCTAGCCTCTGACTCCTGCCCTTCCCTGTCCTGACTGTTACCCACTTCTCTGTCTCCTGTGGTCCCAGGGTGACTACCTGCCTCTAGCTCCTCTCTATCACCTCCTCATTCTCCCTGCCCAGATGAACATCATTGAGCTGCATCTCCAGTTCGCTAATGTGGTCTGTAAGGTGCTGCAGCTCGAAACACCGGATGCAGATGTGGTCATCCAGGAGGCCGGGACTCTCCAGGACCTCCCACATCTGACACCAAGCACAGAAAACCGGCCTCAAACACGTACTTCGTCTGTATTCTAAACAGATAACCTACCTGGCCTCGACCCTTTATCGCCTAAACCCCGTTGAGCCAAAGTCTTTCTACTCTGTCGCCCGCTCCTCAGATTAACAGATTACTCTGTTAATCTGTCTTCTTTTTAAACTCTTCCCGCTGTTCTGAATGTCTGACCTCCAAGCGCTTGCGCAGTCTTGCCTTGTTCAAACTGCTGAAGAAATAACCGTCACCTTTTCAACTCTGCTCGCTTTTAAACTCTTCCCGCTGTTATCACTGGCTGACCTACATGCGCTTGCGCAGTTGTGCCCCGTTCAATCTGCTGAAGAAATCATCTTATTCCTAAGAGACCTTTTGCTTTATTCTCACTGTTCCTCCTGGTCCTCATTTAGGATCTGCCTTAGCCACTAGTACATGTACTGTATAATGAATTATTATCACTGCTGAGTTTTAGTTATTTATTAGGCAATACAGCCAGCGCAGAGTAGGCCTTTCCAGCCCTTTGAGTCTCGCTGCCCTGGTAACCTCCAACAAACCCAATTAACACTAACCTGATAACAGGATGATTTACAATGAACAATTAACCTATCTGGTAGATCTTTGGACTGTTGAGGAAACAGAAGGACCCAGAGAAACCCAATGCATTCCGTGGGAAGGACATACAGATTCCTTACAGAATGGCACCGGAATTGAACCCCAAACTCCAGAATGCTCTGAGCTGTAATAGCATTGCGCTACCTGCTGTGCTACTGTGGCACCACTGGTACGTGTACAGAAGAGTGGATTATCATCACTGCTGAGTTTTGGCCACTGGTACATGTAACGGATGGTGATTTTCTGATAACAGGAGGGTTGGGAGTCAGTATCATAAAAAGAGTGAGGCTTTTTCTTTCACATACTGTCCAACCAGGTTTACAGAGACTATAATGTATCTCGGGGAGAAAGAACTTGTTTGATCAGTCAGGGCATTGAGGAGAGAAGTTGGGACTTCATGAAATGTAGAACAAATAAGACCAAACTCACTCCAGCCTTTGTTTTCTCTTTAGTGTCCCTCTCGTGTGCTGGAATTTTATCAAGCCTCGAAACGCTGCATTTAACATATAACAACACAGTTGATGACCAATCTTGGGTGATGTTCTTCAAAGAAATTGATGGTTTGAAGGCACTCTCGGAACTGGATATTGGCCTTATGCCTTTAAGTCATCGAGAATGCAGCCCCTGGTTGGCTGTACTATTGAGCTGTCTGCCTCGGCTCCCCTCACTCTTGGAATTGGGCATGCACCATTGGGTCATCTCTGCTTCACAGTGTGAACTTCTGGACACATTCAACCACCAACATCAGCGGAATATCCACTTCACCTATTAGATTGTCAGCTTTTATTGAAATAAATATTCAAAAATCCAAATCACAGGTAATATAAAAGTTAAAGCAATTCAGCTTCAGAAGTGATTCCGTACCATTCTCTGCTGATGTTGTCTCTGATTCAATATATCCTCAAATGCATCCTCAGTGCACTATGGTAATGAAGCTGCTGGTGAATGAAATGTCAGAGTCACTGTTCAGTTAAGAATAACTGTGCAGGATGCAAATGCTGGGGTAAATGAGGTTACTTGTTATGGCCATTCTGGAACAATTTCTAAAGCTGGACTATGCAGGGTATCTCAGCTGATTATTATTTCCATTAAAATGTATCTCAATTATTTTGGTCCAATTATTATTTTGGGTGAATTATGATTATTCCCAATAAGCCTCCTTCCACCCCAGTATATCCAGAATGAAATCCCACTCCCCAATCCATCTTGTTGCATACCCATACCTCATGTTCTAAACATATTCTCTAGAATGCAATGTAAGAAATCTGTGCTCTCTGCATCCCAATTAATATTAGTCAAAGAGTTGTGCAGTACAAATAGTCTTACTGGCCCAGCAGGTCTGTGCCAATGTTTTAGGCCATCAAAACAAATCAGCAAGGAAGAGGACTGGTGTTAGCAAGTGGCATTTACAGTGTATCCATCTAAACATTACATCTGAGTCCATCAACTCCTTGAGTGTATTCATATATTAATCATTTTTGTATGTATGTGGGGGAGGGACCTTATAAGACATAGGAGCAGAATTGAGTCAATCAGCCCATCAAGTCTGCTCCACCATTCCATCCTGACTGCTCCTGGATCCCACTCAACCCCATACACCTGCCTTCCTGCCATATCCTTTGGTGCCCTCACTGATCAGGAAACAATCAACTCTGCCTTAAATACACTCACGGACTTGGCCTCCACCACAGTCTGTGACAGAGCATTCCACAGATTCACTCCTCTGTGGCTAAAAGAAATTCCTCCTCACCTCTTGTTCTAGAAGGTCACCGTTCAATTAAAGGCTGTGCCCTCTAGTTCTGGATATCCCCACCAGAGGAAACATCCTCTCCACGCATCCACCCTATATAATCCTTTCAAAATTTGGTAGGTTTCAATGAGATCCCCCCTGTCCCCCACATTCTTGTAAATTCCAGTGACTCTGTCACAAAGTGACCTCCGGACTCTCTCCAATAATAACACATTCTTTCTGAGACAGGGAGCCCAAAACTGTTGACAATTCTCTAAGTGCAGCCTGATTAGTGTCTTGTAAAGCCTCAACATTATCTCCTTGCTTTTATATTCTATTTCTCTTGAAATAAATGCCTTCTTTACCACAGACTCAACCTGTAAATTCACCTTCTGGGAGTCTTGCATGAAGATCCTAAGTCCCTTTGCACCTCTGATGTTTGAACTTTCTCCCCATTTGGATAATAGTCCACACTATTATCCAAATGGAGTGAAGACAGCTGAAACGTCTTCATCCAAGCAAGGCTGCAGGCCCGGATGGTGTCAGCCCCAGGGTGCTCAAAGCCTGTGCCCCCCAGCTATGTGGAGTACTTCACCATGTCTTCAACCTGAGCCTGAGTCTCCAGAGGGTTCCTGTGATGTGGAAGACGTCCTGCCTATTTCCTGTACTGAAGACGCCGCGCCCCAGTGGCTCCAATGACTACAGACCGGTGGCATTGACCTCCCACATCATGAAGACCGTGGAGAGACTTGTTCTAGAGCAGCTCCGGCCTACGGTTAGGCCACACTTAGACCCCCTCCAGTTCGCCTATGAGCCTCGACTAGGAGTTGAGAATGCCATCGTCTACCTGCTGAACTGTGTCTGAGCCCACCTGGACAAGCCGGCGAGCACTGTGAGGGTCATGTTTTTTGACTTCTCCAGTGTGTTCAACACCCTGCTGTGCTGGGTGAGAAGCTGACAGTGATGCAGGTGAATGCTTCCCTGGTGTCATGGATTATTGATTACCTGACTGGCAGACCACAGTATGTGCGCTTGCAACACTGTGTGTCAGACAGAGTGGTCAGCAGCACTGGGGCTCCACAGGGGACTGTCCTGTCTCCCTTTCTCTTCACCATCTACACCTCGGACTTCAACTACAACACAGAGTCTTGCCATCTTCAGAAGTTTTCTGATGACTCTGCCATAGTTGGATGCATCAGCAAGGGAAATGAGGCTGAGTACAGGGCTACGGTGGGAAACTTTGTCACATGGTGCGAGCAGAATCATCTGCAACTTAATGTGAAAAAGATAAGGAGCTGGTGGTGGACCTGAGGAGGGCTAAGGCACCGGTGACCCTTGTTTCCATCCAAGGGGTCAGTGTGGACATAGTGGAGGATTACAAATACCTGGGGATACGAATTGACAATAAACTGGACTGGTCAAAGAACACTGAGGCTGTCTACAAGAAGGGTCAGAGCCATCTCTATTTCCTGAGGAGACTGAGGTCCTTTAACGTCTGCCAGACGATGCTGAGGATGTTCTACAAGGCTATGGTGGCCAGTGCTATCATGTTTGCTGTTGTGTGCTGGGGCAGTAGGCTGAGGGTAGCAGACACCAACAGAATCAACAAACTCATTCGTAAGGCCAGTGATGTTGTGGGGGTGGAACTGGACTCTCTGACGGTGGTGTCTGAAAAGAGGATGCTGTCCAAGTTGCATGCCATCCTGGACAATGACTCCCATCCACTCCATAATGTACTGGTTAAGCACAGGAGTACATTCAGCCAGAGACTCATTCCACTGAAATGTAACACTGAGCGTCATAGGAAATCATTTCTACCTGTGGCCATCAAACTTTACAATTCCTCCCTCGGAGTGTCAGACACCCTGAGCCAATAGGCTGGTCCTGGACTTATTTCCACTTAGCATGATTAACTTATTATTATTTAATTATTTATGGTTTTATATTGCTATATTTCTTCACTATTCTTGGTTGGTGCAGCTGTAACAAAACCCAATTTCCCTTGGGATCAATAAAGTATGTCTGTCTGTCTGTCTATTGTTCCTTTTACCAAAATGCATTATCTTATATTTCCACTGTATTCAATCTGCCACTTTTATTCCCACTCACCTCCTGCCTGTCAACCATTCCTCTATCCATGCCAATATCTTTCCCGAAACACCATGGGATTTTATCTTGTTAAGCAGCCTCATGTGTGGCACCTTATTAAATACCTTGTGAAAATCCAAGTAAATGAGACCTGACGCAGACCGGGAGACCGTTTCAGTGAACACCTACGCTCTGTCCACCAGAGAAAACAGGATCTCCCAGTGGCCACACATTTCAATTCCACGTCCCATTCCCATTCTGATATGTCAATCCGTGGCCTCCTCTACTGTCAAGATGAATCCACACTCAGGTTGGAGGATCAACATCTTATATTCCGTCTGGGTAGCCTCCAACCTGATGGCATGAACATTGATTTCTCTAACTTCTGTTAATGCCCCTCCTCCCCTTCTTACCCCATCCCTTATTTATCTATCTATCTATTTATCTCCCCCCTTTTTTCTCTCTGTCCCTCTCCTTGCCTGCTCTCCATCTTCCTCTGGTGCTCCCCTCCCCCTTTCTTTCTCCCTAGGCCTCCTGTCCCATGATCCTTTCCCTTCTCCAGCTCTGTATCCCTTTTGCCAATCAACTTTCCAGCTATTAGCTTCACCCACCCCCTCCTGTCCTCTCCTATCATTTCGGATCTCCCCCCCCCCCCCCCCCACCCACTTTCAAATCTCTTACTATCTCTTCTTTCAGTTAGTCCTGACGAAGTGTCTGAGCCCAAAACGTAGACTGTACTTCTTCCTATAGATGCTGCCTGGCCTGCTGCGTTCCACCAGTGTTTTGTGTGTGTTGCTTGAATTTCCAGCATCTGCAGATTTTCTCGTGTTTGCATTTTTAAAATGACATCCATTGCCTGTTCTTTGTTCGCCCTGCTTATTACTTCCTCAAAGGACTCTTATCTGATTTGTCAGGCAAGATTTCCATTTACAGAAACCATGTTGACTTTGATTTATTTTATTAGTCTCCAAGTACCTCGAAACCTCATCCTTAATAATAGACTACACTTCCCCAGCCACTGAGGTGAGGTAAGTGGCCTGTAATTTTCTCTCTTTTGCCTTTCTTCCTTCTTAAAGAGTGGAGAGAAATCTGCACTCTTCCAGTGCTCCAGGACCATGCCAGAATCAAATCATTCTTGAAAGATCATGACCAATGCATTTATCATCTCTTCAGCAACCTCTCTCAGGACCCTAGGATGTAGTCCATCTGGTCCAGGTGACTTGTCCACCTTAAGACCTTTCAGTTTGCCTAGCACTTTTTCCTTTGTAATAGCAATGGCACTCACTCCTGCTCCCTGACACTCACAGACCTCTAGCACACTGCTAGTGTCTTCCACTGAAGACAAATGCAAAGTATGCATTAAGTTGAACTGCCATTTCTTTGTCCCCCCCATTACTAACTCACCAGCATCATTTTCCAGTGGTCTAATATGAACTCTCATATTCCTTTTAATCTTTATATAACTGAAAAGTCTCTTATGTAAACTTGGTCACTTGGACAAATATTCCAAGTCTTAAGCAACACATACAAAATGATGGAGAAACTCCGCAGCTATGGAAGGGAATAAACAGTCGACATTTTTGGGCAAGACTCTGGAAACAAAGGGGGCAGAAGCCAGAATAGGAAGGTAGAGTGAGGGGAAAGAGCACCAGCTGGCAGCTGATAGGTGAGACCAGCTGAAAGGGAAGCAGGGTGGGAAGAGGGATGAAGTAAGCAGTCAGGAGGAGATCAGCATTCCCTCTAATTTTTTTTACATGGCCTGAAAACTACATGGCTCTTTAATAAAGCATTGTGCTAAAAAAAAATTCCATCTGTGCTGCAACAAAGGCTACATGCATGGGAGCATTTCAGTTATTGCGTAGTCATGCACACATACAGCTTAGAAGGAACAGTGGAGGCGATACATGGAAGAGTAAAGGGCCGAAGAAGGGATCTAATGGGAATGGACAGTGGACCATGGAAGGGGGAAGGGAACCTCCAATGCCAAGTTTTTTAATTCGGAGCAAGAAGGCTGCGAGTTAAGGGCTGATTTTTCAGAGCGAAGTGAGTTTTTTCTCGGGTTAAAGAGAGGTGAGACTGCGCAGGTGCGTGACATCAGCCAGTAGAGCGCGAAAGTTTTAAAAAGACCGCCAAATTCAGCGGGCAGCAGAGTGAGAGGGCTTTGGCTCAACAGGCTTAGGCAGTAATGGGATGAGGCGAGGTAGGTTTAACTGTGTTAATTGCGGAAGGAGGTAGTATGTGTGTGAGGCCAGTTTTCTGTGCTCGGTGCCAGATGTGGGAAGTCCTGGAGTCTCCCAGCCACCCAGACGGCCATATTTGCACCAAGTGTGTCAAGCTGCAGCTCCTAAGGGACCGAGTTAGGGAACTGGAGATGCAGCTCGATGACCTTGGCCTAGTCAGGAAGAGTGAGGAGGTGATAGAAAGGAGTTATAGGCATGTGGTCACACCGGGGCCACAGAAGACGGACAAGTGGGTCACAGTCAGGAGGGGGAAGGGTTCTTCAGTCAGGTACTAGAGAGTACCCCTTGACAATAAGTACTCCTGTTTGAGTACTAAACACAAAGTACACTGCAGATGCTGTGGTCAAATCAACACGTACAAAAGCTGGATGAACTCAGCAGGTTGGGCAGCATCCGTTGACTGCTCATTTCAACGGATGCTGCGTGACCTACTTAGTTCATCAGCTTTTGTACCTGTTTGAGTACTGTTGGGGGGGACAACCTACCTGGGGGAAGCGGCAGTGGCCATGCCTCTGGCACATAGCCTATGGCTCAGAAGGGTAGGGAAGGGAAGAGGAAGGCAGTAGTGATAGGGGACTCTATAGTCAGGGGGTCAGACAGGTAATTCTGCGGACGCAGGAAAGACACTCGGATGGTAGTTTGCCTCCCAGGTGCCAGGGTCTGGGATGTTTTAGATCACGTCCAGTGGGAGGGAGAACAGCCAGAGATCGTGGTACATATTGGTACCAATGACATAGGTAGGAAAAGGGAAGAGGTCCTGAAAACAGACTACAGGGAGTTAGGAAGGAAGTTAAGAAGCAGGACCGCAAAGGTAGTAATCTCGGGATTACTGCCTGTGCCATGTGACAGTGAGTATAGGAATAGAATGAGGTGGAGGATAAATGCATGGCTGAGGGATTGGAACAGGGGGCAGGGATTCAGATTTCTGGATCATTGGGACCTCTTTTGGAGCAGGTGTGACCTGTACAAAAAGGATGGGTTACACTTGAATCCGAGGGGACCGATAACCCGGCAAGAAGGTTTGCAAAGGCCATTGGGGAGAGTTTAAACTAGAATTGTTGGGAGGTGGTGTCGTGGTTTCTTGTGCCCCACAAATGACCAGGAGACGCAGAAGATTCTTCAAGAAGTATTAAACTTTAATTTGCAAATCAAAGCTGAGACAGTCATTGAGCTAGTCGCCGATTGCCCACCGATCCTTGTACATAGCATTTTTTATAGCAATCTCCTGGTTTAGTTGCATTAGCATATCCAATCGGTCTACAGTTGCGTATCACCAGTACATCCGCTACTATTTTTTCTACCCATTGACTTAATCATGTTCTAATCTACATCTCTTAGCTAGCCTCTCATTAACACCCCATTATCTTCTACATTCTTAAGATTTCATTCTCCTACTAAATTGGATACATGCATAGCAAATAGCAAGCTCAAAGCTGACCACATAGTTTTGGTTACAAAGCAAACAATGCAACTTTTATACTCCAATATATCCCCCCTTTGAGGTCTCACACAGAGAAAGAAGACTGAGTCCGCGCACAAAAGCCCCAATAAACTCAAGCACTTATTCCCAAATCTCGGGTTAAGCTATAATTTTCTGCGCCAAGACCGCAAAGTATTCTCTCCCTGTTACCCTGGGCCACTGAGCCAAAAACCTGTCCCTTTGTACCTGAGACAGGGAAAAAAACTCAGAAGCCCTTACAATCTACTCCCACACTGTGGTTTTGCTCTTGTTCATCCTGCAGGTGTTGTAGGCTGTAACAATACGTTTTCGGTGTTTCTTTCTCCACTAAGCTTGCTTCAGAAATTGCCACCAGCATCGGAAATTGTTTGGTTGCAGCACGCACTACAAGAGACTTGAGGCAAGGAAGAAAACAGCACAGCACAAGCGCACAGCTCAACAATACAATACTGACAGTTATTGCCATTTTAGTCAGCCATGCTCCCCATCCTTCTTTATTTTCTTTATCACTTCCCCCCTTGCACAATGGTTAATCCCATGCGCTTCTGAAATCGGAATCGTCAGTAGAGGGGTGGGCGCTACCAACAAACCGTCTTCCGTGCTCCACAAGCCTTCCGGGCTCTGCTTGCCCCCCCCCCCTTCATCTCCACATTGTCTGTTCTGCCAAAGTTGCCTTACCTTGTATTTCAATTAGGTCCTCTAACAGGTTCTGGAGCTAGGCTTATCTGGGGGGCAATGACAGCTGATGTACATCCAGACGCTTTTCTGGCTGCCTCGTCCGCAGCTTGATTTCCCTTTGTTATTACATCATTTCCCTTTTTATGTGCCTGGCATTTTACTATAGCCAATGCTTTAGGTTTCATTATGGCTTTTATTAAGTCTAGAATTTGCTGACAATGTTGTATGGGATTTCCACTGCTTTTTTAAAAACCTGTTTCCACACTGCCCCGAACAAATGGCATACTCCATGAGTATATGCTGAATCAGTATAGATGTCTACTTTCTCACCTTCCATCATTTCACATGCAGCTGTCAGGGCTTTGATTTCCGCTAGTTGGGTGGAACACGGTTGGGGACAGGACTCCATCCTAATAATCTTATAGCTCGACGGGTTCTGCTGCGCTACTGAGAACCCTGCATGATTTCCATCATAGTCCCTATAACAAGAGCTATCTACAAACAGAACCTTTTTATCTGCATCCTCTAGTGGTTCTGACCGTAAATCTGCTCTCAATTTGGCAAATGCCATCGTCTTCCCTACACAATCATGGGGTTCTCCCTCATAGCCCAAAGGGACCAGCTATATTACTGGTAGTGCATCTCTGTATAGTTATGTCTGGAAATGTCAATAGCATCTGATACGCTGCTATCCTGGCTGGCGTCAGCACAAATTTCCCTCTTCCCAGCAATTCTGTTACTTTGTGGTGTGTGTACAGAGTCACAGGATAGCCCAGGGTTACAGATGATGCCTTTTCATATGCATAGTACAGCGCCGCCAATCCCTGATAACGGTGGATACCCCTGAGCCACCTCATCTAGTCTTGTACTGTAGTATGCTATCGGCTGCTTTGCTTTTCCTGTGCCTGTCTCTTGTGTTAGAACCGCTGTGACATAACCCTCCTGTCGGTTGGATACATACAAATGAAAAACCTTCTCATAGTCAGGCAAAGCTAATGCTGGTGCTGACTTCAATTCCTGCTTAATAGTATTAAAAGCTATCTCCGCCTCTTCATTCCACTGTAAGCGATTCTTCAAATTTGTATGTCCTGCTTCTTTCATTATCTTTCTCAAAGGTGCCACAATCTCAGCATATTCTCCTATCCAATCTGAGCTGTACCCTGCCATTCCCAAAAACGTCATCATCTGCCCTACAGTCTGGGGTTTTGGGGCCTTAGTTATTGCCTCAATCTGATCTGGTGCTATCACCTTCACTCCCTTGGATATTACCCTGCCTAAGTATTCCACTTGCTGCGTGCAAAATTGCAGTTTCTTTTTGGATACTTTATGTCCTCCGTGCGCCAGCTTCTCTAACAGAGTTATAGTGTCCTGCTCACACTGTTCCTTACTGTGGGAGCAAATCAACAGGTCATCCACATACTGTAACAATGTACTTTCCAATGGTATGCCCTCTAGGTCTGCCTTCAACACCTGATTGAAAACATGTGGTGAATGTTTAAACCCTTGCGGCATTCTGGTATAGGTATACTGAGCACCTCTGTAAGTAAATGCAAACAGATACTGACACTGGTCGGCTAGAGGAATGCTGAAGAAAGCCGAACACAAATCAATCACTGAAAAGTAACTTGCTTCTGGTGGAACATTAGTCAAAAGCGTGTGTGGGTTGGGGACTACCGCTGGCCTGTCCTCTACCACATCATTTACCGCTGGCAAATCATGCACCAATCTCTACTTAGATTTATCTGCTTTTAAGACCGGCAGCAACGGGGTATTGCATGGACTGTTTGTTCTTTTAAGCACTCCTATTTCAAGCAACCCCTGCACTGTCAATGCTATTCCCTCTTCTGCTTCTGGTCTTAGAGGGTATTGTGGTCTCCTGGGTGGAATTGCTCCCCTTTTCAGCCTTATTTCCACCGGATTAGCTGTTTTTATTTTCCCTACGTCCATGTCATGCTGTGACCACAGAATAGATGGCAACTCATCTAACCTTCTATCTTTCTGCTGGCCTCTTTCCTTTCCCAGCAATGGCATGTGTGGTTGGGGAGTTATTTCGACCTCTCTCACTGTCCCTACCATATCTACACTTACCATTATTTTAATGCAATTGTTGTCTTCTGATATCCACACCTCTGGCGTGATTTTCCTCCACACTGTTACGGTTTCAGCACACTTAACTAAGGGTCCTAAGTCTTTAGACTGATATCCCTTGTTTACCAACAACGTTACATGGGGCGCAGCCTCCGGTATCCTGTACCATTTTTCTAAAAAGATGTTCCACTTAACTTGTAAAGCTGCCCCTTGCTTTCCAATTATCACAGCCTCCCCTTCCAGGTGCTGTTGGGTACATGCCTCCAGGTGCCATCTCTCCTCTAACTCCCTGTTCTGAGTCTCGTCAAAAATCACTGTACAATGTAGCTCAGATTTGGGCATTACAGCCCTGGGTAATATAGCCTGCACGCCCTTTTTCCATTTTTCCCAGGTTTCCTGAATCTGATCTGTGATGTCTCCTATCCAAAAGACATTAGCCTTCTTGTCTTCTCGCACTATCAATTGAGCCCCTGCTCTTTCCACACTCAGCCCATTTCTGGTGCATTCTAATTTTAATTCCAGTTTCAATAAGGCATCTCTGCCTAACAAATTAATCAGAGTTCCTTTAGATACTAGCACCGGCAAAACAATTCCTTTATTTCCCATTCTCAACTGCACTGGAGCCGTGCACTGTGTCAACTGTGTTTTCCCCGAGAACCCTATCGTCTTAATAAACTTTCCTGACATGGAAAGGGCATACTGTGGCTGTACACAAGTGTACGTGGCTCCAGTATCTATCATCATTGGTGTCAGTTGCCCTTCTAACATAACCTGAACAATGGGTTCCTCGTCTGCCTCCCTTGTTATCATTGGGTAATGTCCCTTCCCACTCGAGTTCTCGGGGCACCCCTAATACCTCGCATAGGGGTTCACAGGTCCGCTTGGGCCTGTGGGGGCTGGTCCTTGGCTAAACTTTAGTTCCCTTCTTATCAGTTCTTGCTGGTATGTGACAGGCCATGGTGTAAACGGACAATCTCTTCTCATGTGACCTGGCTGATTACATCCCCAGCACAATCTCTCTACCTCTCTTTCCCCCTGTTTCCTCACTGGTCCCCTCTGCCCATAGCTCCTCCGTCCCCCTCCTTGGGACTTCCAGTCCTGTCTGGGCTGTTTGAATTTAGTCTGTTCCTGACAGGGCATTTGTGGGAATGCTCCTCCAAAGACGTTGAATATTGGCATGGGGTTTTCCGGCCCTTGTCTTACAGTATGATCGGTTCCTCCATATAGTGGTGCTTCATCCAGTTCGATGGCTGTACTCGGACCGGTGGTTGCTGGCAGCATCTTTTTGCTTTTCTCTTTTTCCTTCTTTTTGAGTTCTTCGAGCTGCATTTGTACTAACTTTCTTTTCACCTCTTCCTGCTGCTCAGCCAACCTTTGTTTGTCTTTCCGGTATTTCTCAACCGCATGGACTACGTGGTCTCTAAATTCTTGTGGGGTCATTGACGTCAGCCCAACCACTTCCTCCAGTTTGGATTTTACTTGCGGAGGCATTGCATCCAAAATGCTATGTCGGAACAGTGTGGTGATAAATAAGCTATTCTCCACCTCTTGCTCAGTCTCCAGTCTCCACCTTTTCAACTGGTTTTCTACGTAGGCTGCTGGGTTTTCAGTGTCTCCCAGTGGATCCCCCTTTAAGGCTTTGGGGTCCACTTTGGGTGGATAAAGCTTCCTGAGGGCCTGCCATACCCTCTGCCTCACTCTGTCAAACCCGTCTCCATCAGTTCTCTGGTTGTTTGAGTTTACTATGCCAGCCATTTCCATTAGTTCGTTAAATTTGGAGGTTCCCATCAACCTTATCAATAGTGCCTTCAAATCTCCCATAGCCAATAATCGTTCCGCCGTTTCTTCTTCAAAGGCTCTAATCCATTTTCCTGCTCCTTCATGTAGATTGGGCAGAGTGTTTTTCAGCCCTCCTAGGTCCTGGGATCCCCAAGGGATGTACTGCACTTGTCCTGATCCTTTAACTAACAACGGCATCATTCTTCCTTCTTCCTACCTGCCCTGGCTCTCCTCCTCGCCTGACTCCCCATCTGTCTCAGGGTATGTCTTTACTGCCTCCCACACAAATTTCTCCGGGGTCCTCTTCTTCCCTCAGTCTCCCTGTTGAGTCCTTCCTTTCTGTCTTGATACAATACTTGGTTGGCCCCTGGAGTATTTTTCACATCTCCTCTGGCAATCCCCTCTCAGTAACTTATCTAGCTCTCTCTCTACTTCCGCAAGTCGCTTCCCTACTGCCTCCTTCTGCTCTTCTAGGCTTCTGCCTCCTACCTCTTCCCCACAAATTCTCGCATACTCTCTCTCTCCACTTAACTCTTGCTCCTCCAATGAGTCACCTTCTCTTTCTTCCTGTCCGTGCCTGTACACCTGTGGCAGGGACTCCTCATGATCCTTGCTCGTGCTTGATTCCCTTCTCTCTTGTGTTTCTCCAAGACTCTCATCTCCTATCTTTTTCCACTTCCTCTTGAATGCCTCATCTCTTCCTGCCCTGATGAGCCACTTTCTTTTCTAGTCTGTTTATTTCTATGGTATAACCGATACTCCTCATACTCCTTTTCCTCTCTCAAGTATTTCATCCATTCAATCTCTTCTTTCATTTCTCTCTTTGCCTGTTCCACCTTTATCCTTTCTGCCTGTATCTCCTTCCATATCGCCACTTTTTCCTTCTCGTATTGTCTTTTTTCCTCATTATCCCAAACTTGTACTTCTCCCTGCATGTTTACTGTTCCTGTCAGCAGGGGGCACTGCTTAGGGGTTCCTTCCTCATTATAGGGAGGGGGCTTTTCTGTTTCTTTCGCATCCAGGTACGGAGCTGAAGCCAGCTTCTCACTGTACCTTCCTCTCTCTCTAACAGGCTGTTTCTCCAGCACCTTAGTGTCTTCCTCGCTTGTAATCAATATTCTACCTGTCCTCCTCAGCCTTTCTCCCTCCGTTCTGAAGAGTTTTAGCACTTCCATTTCTCGTTCTCTTTTTTGCCCTCTTTTCTTAGATTTATCTTTTGGTTTGTAATTTTTAATTAGTGCCTCCATTTCTTCGCACAAGCTTACATCAAACGTTCCTCCTCTTGGCCATTTTGTGACCAGGTTTTTGGTTCTTTTTTCCCCATTTTTCTGAAGTTTTTGTGATCTCATATTTATTTACCGGGATTTTTTTGCTCAGAATCTCTACTGCCGTTCCTTTACCTGTCATGTTGTTCTCTCTTATTAAGGTATTTCAGAGATTCACAGTTCGTTTACTGGATAATATTATTTACTCTAATTCTATGCCTATTGTCTATCTACCAGCGCTTTAAACTATATATTGGACTGTCCTTGTTTCCTATTCTGTTCTGCCCGTACAGACCTCTACTCAGAGCGGTATCCACAGAACTTTCTCTTTGCACCTCGTCTATTCAGACCCTTATCTCTTAAGGCGGTATCCACCAGGATTTTCTCTATTTTCCCTTTCCCTGCCCGTTCAGACCTTCGTTTCATACGAAGCGGTATCCACAGGGACTTACCAACACCACGTGGAATTTTTCTTCACTTAACTTCTTATTAGCTTATTTGTACTTACCCTCACTGCAGTGTTCTTGATCAATCCTCTGAGCCTCCTGTTAACTCCCAATTCTGCCAGATTCTTTGGACCGGAGAGACCCTTTGGCAGTGGTTCCACACTTCTGAGACTCCAGGACCTCCCCAAAACCAACAGAATTCTTAGTCCAAATTGTCGCAAAAAGCGCTTACCTTTTGTTTGGGTGCACCCTTAATTCTGTTAGCCTTGTGGGGGTCCCTAGAGGACTGGGAAGCGTCTCTAATCTACATCGCAGGGAACCGTACTCTCTCCGGTCCTGTTCACCCTGTACACATCAGACTTCCAATATAACTCGGAGTCCTGCCATGTGCAGAAGTTCGCTGATGACACGGCCATAGTGGGGTGTGTCAGGAATGGACAGGAGGAGGAGTATAGGAAACTGATACAGGACTTTGTGAGATGGTGCAACTCAAACTACCTGCGTCTCAATATCACCAAGACCAAGGAGATGGTGGTGGACTTTAGGAGATCTAGGTCTCATATGGAGCCAGTGATCATTAATGGAGAATGTGTGGAGCAGGTTAAGACCTACAAGTATCTGGGAGTACAGTTAAGACGAGAAGCTAGACTGGACTGCCAACACAGATGCCTTGTGCAGGAAGGCACAGAGTCTACTGTACTTCCTAAGAAGGTTGGCGTCATTCAATGTCTGTAGTGAGATGCTGAAGATGTTCTATAGGTCAGTTGTGGAGAGCGCCCTCTTCTTTGTGGTGGCGTGTTGGGGAGGAAGCATTAAGAAGAGAGACGCCTCACGTCTTAATAAGCTGGTAAGGAAGGCGGGCTCTGTCGTGGGCAAAGTACTGGAGAGTTTAACATCGGTAGCTGAGCGAAGGGCGCTGAGTAGGCTACGGTCAATTATGGATAACTCTGAACATCCTCTACATAGCACCATCCAGAGACAGAGAAGCAGTTTCAGTGACAGGTTACTATCGATGCAATGCTCCTCAGACAGGATGAAGAGGTCAATACTCCCCAATGCCATTAGGCTTTACAATTCTACCGCCAGGACTTAAGAACTTTTTAAAAGCTATTATTAATGCTTTTTGAGATAGTGATTTAGATGCATATCATATTTTTTTTACTGAGTTAAGTATTGTATGTAAGTAGTTTTGCTACAACAAGTGTATGGGACATTGGAAAAAAAAGTTGAATTTCCCCATGGGGATGAATAAAGTATCTATCTATCTATCTATCTATCTCTTAGCTACCTCTCATTAACACACCATTATAATCTACATCTCTTAGCTAGCCTCTCATTAACACCCTATTATCTTCTACATTCTTAAGATTTCATTCTCCTACTCGGACCTCCCTGGACAGTACCTGAGGAGGAAGGTAAAGCTGCGCAAGCGCGGGTGACGTCAGCGGCGAGAGCGGGCTTTAAAAAGCGGCCCACTTTCAGGAGCGGGCAGCGGAGTGCTGGGCTTTGGCTCAGCGGGCTTCGGCGCAAGAGGACTTCGACAAGAAGCCTGCTTTTCATTTATTCTGACTAATCTGGGATGAGGTAATGGGGGAGACAGTTAGAGCAGTGGTGTGCTCCGCTGCAGTATGTGGGAGGTCAGGGTCAACACAGGTGTCCCTGATGACCACACCTGCAGTAGGTGCATCCAGCTGCAGCTCCTATCAGACCGAGTTAGGGAATTGGAGCAGGAGCTGAATGAACTACGGATCATTCGGGAGGCAGAGGCAGAGATAGATAAGAGTTATCGGGAGGTAGTCACACCGAAAAGACAGGAGGTAGGCAAATGGGTGACAATCAAGAGAGGCAGGGGGAGCAGACAGAGAGAGAAGAGCACCCCTGTAGCCGTTCCCATCAAAAATAAGTATACCGTTTTGGATACTGTTGGTGGGGATGACCTACCAGGAACAAGCTGCAGTGGTCCTGTCTCTGGCACTGAGGTTGGACCCTCGACTAGGAAGGGGAGGAGGGAAGAGAAGAGAGCAGTATTGATAGGGGATTCTATAGTCAGGGGGGCGGATAGGAGATTTTGTGGGGAAGATCGGGAGTCTCGGATGGTACGTTGCTTCCCTGGTGCCGGGGTCTGAGACATCTCAGATCGGGTGCAGGTTATTCTCGAGAGGGGGGGCAAGAATCCAGATGTTGTGGTCCATGTAGGGACCAATGACGTGGGTAGGATGAGTGAGGGGGTCCTGCGTAGGGAGTTCAGGGAGTTAGGTGCGAAGCTGAAGAGCAGGACCTCCAGGGTAACAATCTCAGGATTGCTACCTGTGCCACGTGCGAGTGAGGCAAGGAACAGAAAGATTATAAAGATTAATACTTGGCTGAGAGGATGGTGCAGGAGGGAGGGCTTCAGGTTTGTAGATAATTGGGCTTTGTTCCAGGGAAGGTGGGATCTGTTCCGAAGGGACGGTTTACACCTGAACTGGAGCGGTACTAATATTCTTGCAGGGAAGTTTGCTAGTGCTTCTTGGGGGGGGGGGGGGGGGTTTAAACTAAATTTGCAGGGGGCGGGGATCCAGAATGTGAGAGAGGATAGCGAGAGGAAGAATAAAGGACAGGTGGGGACTACACGGTTCCGGAATATTAAGTGTGTAGTAGAGAAAGGTGAGGCGGAACAAGTGATAAGGAGGACACATGTACAGAGGGATGGTCTGACGGAACATGGAGTTAAATGTGTTGAAAGAATAAGTAAATTTAGGAAGGACAACAAAATTCTAGGGGCGTATAGCCCGATGGGAATTCAGGGAGCTGGGTTAAGCACAATAGGCAGCGATTCAAACAGAGAGAGGAGAAATGGGCTAAAAATTCTATATCTGAATGCACAAAGTGTCAGAAATAAGGCGGATGAGCTTGAAGCCCAGGTGCGAATGGGTAACTATGATGTTGTTGGGATAACGGAGACATGGCTGCAGGGAGATCAGACCTGGGAAATGAATGTACAAGGGTATACGTGCTATCGTAGGGACAGAAATGTGGGCAGATGGGGTGGGGTGGCCCTGTTGGTGAGGAATGAGATTCAGTCCTTTGCAAGGGGGGACATAGGGTCAGGAGAAGTAGAGTCTGTGTGGATAGAACTGAGGAACAGTAAGGGCAAAAGGACCCAAATGGGTGTTGTCTACAGGCCACCAAACAGTAGCATGGATATTGGGTGCAAGTTGAATAGGGAGTTAACATTGGCATGTGGCAAAGGTAATGTCGCAGTAGTTATGGGGGATTTCAACATGCAGGTGAACTGGGAGAATCAGGTTGGTGCTGGACCACAGGATAGGGAGTTTGTAGAGTGCCTACGGGATGCATTCTTGGAACAGCTTGTATGAGAACTGACCAGGGACAAGACTATTCTGGATTTAGTCATATGTAATGAACAGGATTTGATAAGCGATCTTGCAGTAAAGGAGCCATTAGGAGGTAGTGATCATAATATGATAAGTTTTTATCTGCAATTTCAGAAGGATAAGGGCAACTCGGAGGTGTCAGTGTTGCAGTTAAACAGGGGAAACTATGGAGCCATGAGGGAGGAGCTGGCCAAAGTTGACTGGAAGGATAGCCTTGCAGAAAAGACAGTGGAACAGCAATGGCAGGTATTCTTGGGAATAATGCACAAGGTGCAAAATCAGTTCATCCCCCAGAGAAGGAAGGATTCAAAGGGAGGAAAGGGGCCACAGTGGTTGACAAAGGAAGTCAGAGATAGCATAGCATTAAAAAAAAGGAAGTATGACAGAGCTAAGGTGAGTGGGAGGACAGATGATTGGGAAGTTTTTAAGGAACAACAGAACTTAACTAAAAAGACAATACAGGGAGAAAAAATGAGGTGCGAACGCAAGCTAGCCAGGAATATAAAGGAAGATAGCAAAAGCTTTTTTAGGTATGTGAAGAGAAAGAAGATAGTTAAGAACAATGTTGGGCCCTTGTAGAATGAATTGGGTGAAATTGTTATGGGAAACAGAGAAATGGCAGAAGAATTTAATGAGTACTTTAGATCTGTTTTCACTGAGGAAGACACAAGCAATCTCCCAGATGTATGGATGGGCCAAGGACATAGGGTAACAGAGGAAATGAAACAGATTGACATTCGGAAGGAAACGGTGATGAGAAGACTGATGGGACTGAAGGCTGACAAATCCCCAGGTCCAGATGGTCTGCACCCTAGGGTACTAAAGGAGGTGGCCCTGGAAATTGTGGATGCATTGGTAATCATTTTCCAATGTTCCTTAGATTCAGGATCAGTTCCTGAGGATTGGAGAATGGCTAATGTTATCCCACTTTTTAAGAAAGGAGGGAGGGAGAAAACAGAGAACTATCGACCTGTCAGCCTGACATCGGTGGTGGGGAAGATGCTAGAGTCCATTATTAAGGATGAAATAGTGGCATATCTAGATAGCAGTGATAGGATCGGGCCGAGCCAGCATAGATTTACCAAGGGTAAATCATGCTTGACTAATCTGTTGGAGTTTTTCGAGGATGTAACTAGGAAGTTAGACGGGGGAGATCCAGTGGATGTAGTGTACCTCGATTTTCAGAAGGCATTTGATAAGGTCCCACATAGCAGATTTGTGGGTAAAATCAGAGCTCATGGCATTGGGGAGAAGATATTGACATGGATAGAAAACTGGTTGGCAGATAGAAAGCAAAGGGTAACAGTGAATGGGTGTTTCTCGGAATGGCAGGTGGTGACTAGTGGGGTGCCACAGGGCTCGGTATTGGGGCCACAGCTGTTTATGATTTACATCAACGATTTGGATGAAGGCATTGAAAATAACATCAGCAAATTTGCTGATGATACTGAGCTGGGTGGCAGTGTGACATGTGATGAGGATGTTAGGAGAATTCAGGGTGACTTGGATAGGCTGGGTGACAATAGACAATAGGTGCAGAAGTAGACCATTCGGCCCTTCGAGCCTGCACCACCATTTTGAGATCATGGCTGATCAATTCCTATCAATATGGGCAGATACTTGGCAGATGATGTTTAATGTGATTAAGTGTGAGGTTATCCACTTTGGGCGTAAGAACAGGAAGGCAGATTATTATCTGAACAGTGTAGAGTTAGGTAAGGGAGAAATACAAAGAGATCTAGGAGTCCTTGTTCATCAGTCACTGAAGGTGAATGAGCAAGTGCAGCAGGCAGTGAAGAAGGCTAATGGAATGTTGGCCTTTATTACAAAGGGAATTGAGTACAAGAGCAAGGAAATCCTCTTGCATTTGTACAGAGCCCTGGTGAGACCACACCTGGAGTATTGTGTACAGTTTTGGTCTCCAGGGTTAAGGAAGGACATCCTGGCTGTAGAGGAAGTGCAGCGTAGATTCACGAGGTTAATTCCTGGGATGTCTGGACTGTCTTACGCAGAGAGGTTAGAAAGACTGGGCTTGTACACGCTGGAATTAAGGAGATTGAGAGGGGATCTGATTGAAACATTTAAGATTATTAAGGGAGTGGACAAGATAGAGGCAGGAAATATGTTCCAGATGCTGGGAGAGTGCAGTACCAGAGGGCATGGTTTGAGAATAAGGGGTAGGTCATTTAGGACAGAGTTAAGGAAAAACTTCTTCTCCCAGAGAGTTGTGGGGGTCTGGAATGCACTGCCTCGGAAGGCAGTGGAGGCCAATTCTCTGGATGCTTTCAAGAAGGAGCTAGATAGGTATCTTATGGATAGGGGAATCAAGGGATATGGGGACAAGGCAGGAACCGGGTATTGATAGTAGTTGATCAGCCATGATCTCAAAATGGCGGTGCAGGCTCGAAGGGCCGAATGGTCTACTTCTGTACCTATTGTCTATTGTCTATAAATTGGATACATGCATAGCAAATAGCAAGCTCAAAGCTGACTACATAGTTTTGGTTACACAGCAAAGAATGCAACTTTTATACTCCAATAGTGGGTACCGTGAAGAGAAGGTTGGCTCACAAATAGAGAAAGCTTGTATACAGTGCGAGAAGGAGGATAGGCAAGTGATAAAGGACACGCTCAGACTGAAGGCTTGAGATGTGTCTATTTTAATGCAAGGAGTGTTGTGAACAAGGCGCATGTGCTTACAGCGTGATCAGTACTTGGAGATATGATGTGATGGCCATTACAGAAAATTGGATGGCTCAGGGACAGGAATGGTTACTTGAAGTGCTGGGTTTAAGATGTTTCAGAAAGGACAGGGAGGGAGGTAAAAGAGGTGGGGGCGTGGCACTGTTGATCAGAGATAGTGTCACGGCTGCAAATAAGGTGGACCTCAAGGAGGGATTGTCTACGGAGTCTATGTGGGTGGAGATTAGGAACAGGAAGGGGTTAGGGTTTTTTTATAGGCAACCCAATAGGAACAGGGATATTGCGGAGCAGATAGGGAAACAGATCCTGGAAAGGTGTAATAATAACAGAGTTGTCATGATGGGACATTTTAATTTCCCAAATATCAATTGGCATCTCCCTAGACTAAGTGGTTTAGATAGGGTGGAGTTTTTTAGTTGTATTCAGGAAGGTTTCTTGACACAGTCTGTAGATAAGCCTACAAGAGGAGAGGCTGTACTTGATTTGGTATTGGGAAATGATCCTGGTCAGGTGTCAGGTGTCAGATCTCTCAGTGGGAGAGCATTTTGGAGATAGTGATCATAATTCTATCCCCTTTACAATAGCATAGGACAGAGATTTGGAACAGACAAATTAGAAAAGTGTTTAATTGGAGTAAGGGGCTATCAGGCAGGAAATTGAAGGCCTAAATTGGAAACACATGTTCTCAGGGAAAAGTACGGAAGAAATGTGGCAAATGTTCATGGGATATTTGTGTGGAATTCTGCATAGGTACATTCCAATTAGACAGGGAAGTTATGGTAGGGTACCGGAACCGTGATGTACAAAGGCTGTAATAAATCTAGTCAAGAAGAAAAGAAAAGGTTCAGAGAGCTAGGTAATGTTAAAGATCTAGAAGATTATAAGTCTACTAGGAAGGAGCTTAAGAAGGAAATTAGGAGAGCCAGAAGGGGGCATGAGAAGGCCTTGGCGGGTAGGATTAAGGAAAACACCAAGGCATTCTACAAGTATGTGAAGAGCAAGAGGATAAGACATGAAAGAATAGGACCTATCGAGTGTGACAGTAGGAAAGTGTGTATGGAACCAGAGGAAATAGCAGAGGTACTTAATGAATACTTCAGTATTTACTATGGAAAAGGATCTTAGTGATCGTAGTGATGACTTGCAGCAGACTGAAAAGCTTGAGAATGTAGATATTAAGAAAGGATCTGCTGGAGCTTTTGGAAAGCATCAAGTTGGATAAGTTGCTGGGCCTGGATGAGATGTACCCCAGGCTACTGTGGGAGGTGAGGGAGGAAATTGCTGAGCCTCTGGCAATGATCTTTCCATCATCAATGGGGACGGGAGAGGTTTCGGAGGATTTGAGGATTGTGAATGTTGTTCCTTTATTCAAGAAAGGGAGTAGAGATAGCCCAGGAAATTATAGACAGTGTGTCTTACCTCAGTGGTTGATAAGTTGATGGAGAAGATCCTGAGAAGCAGGATTTATGTACATTTGGAGAGGTATAATATGATTAGGAGTAGTCAGCATTGTTATGTACCCACAGAATTTTTTCTGTGGAATGTCACTTTAAAATAGTGGGAGAATGAGACTGACTTTTGGACACTGTTTGAGCTGCTCCAGAGAGAGAGAGAGAGAGAGAGAGAGAGAAGTGGAGTTATTTGATGGACAATCGATGTTATGGTTTCTCTGCAGCTTGTTTTGAATATACAAGGACACACAGACACACACAGCTCAGAGTCAAGATGGATTTGGTCAATGGAAGACACCAGTTAGTCAGTCGCTGGTTTAAACTTTCAGTAGCCCAAAAGGGGTGAGTTAAGATCGATCCTGAGTATTGATAAGTAATTGTCTCTAAGTAGCCCATGAGGGTGAGTTTGTTTTCATTCGAATATGAAAGTGTGATTGTCACTTAGTTAATCCACAGGAGTAGGTGTGAATACCTTTGTGAATACCACATGTGTGTTTACCCTTTTTCGGGGTGTGGTATTTCACTGAAGAAAGGCACGTCTGTGGCAAATCACTGTCGGAGTTATTTCATATGTCATGGAGCTGCATAAGTGGCTATCATGTTGTGTGCTTGGGGTAGCCTTGTTGAATCTACCGGTGTGTCGACCCTTGCCTGGGTGGTGGTTCCCTTGAAGATGGTCCTTTTGTGATAAGCTACTGTTGGTGATAATCCATACGTGGATTCCGTTTGAGTATCGTGTGGCCACCACTTTGAGATAACCCGCAGCTGAATTCGGGTGTGGTACCATTTGTGCTGAAAGGATATTCGTTAAAGGTCACTGTCTGTAAGATTCAAAATTAAGATGTGCGTTTCTGACAGGTCCGGGTTAAAGTCAAAGGACAAATGTGATTTAATTATGTCTAGGGACAACTGTGATTTAATTATGTCTGGGTTAAAGTCTGTAAACAAGTGTGATCTAATTATGAATGCAGAAGCCTTGACAAAATTAACTGTTTGTGGAATCATTGAAGTCCTGAGATATGGACTATATTGTTTTACAGAAACGTGTAAAAAAACAACTCCAAATATGGAATGGGAAAACAATGTGTACCTCCCGAGTCAGGGAGGAAGGGTGGTAAGGAAGAAGGATAAAACCTGCTGCCCTGTAAGGTTCAGGGTTCCCTTCTCTGAAGGGGCCCAGCTCTGCAGAACTGTTAATAAACTTTGTTTCCTTGAATTTGTCTTGAAGCCATTATTCGGGAGCGTGGCTCGTTTCTGACAACTTGGGGCGCTCGTCCGGGATCCACACTCCAGCCGTGAGGGGGGCAAGGAAGGACATCGGAGAAGGTGCACCCTGCCGAGTTCGGCAGTCCCTGATTCCTTGCTCGTCGCCCCGCGCGGCTTGAGCGAGTGATATCCGGCAGACTCAAGGAAACAAAGAGGGGTTGTCGAGGCAGTTGAGACAGTGAGCGATCGAGTAATTTCTGTGCACAGGACCCAGGTAAGAAATTGAATTCCTGTAGAGACGTAGTACACAAGAATCGTGGAACTGCGGGGTTCCTGCAGGTGATTTCTCCTGTAGAGACGTAGTACACGAGAATTGTGGAACTGCGGGGTTCCTGCAGGTGATTTCTCCTGTAGAGACGTAGTACACGAGAATTGTGGAACTGCGGGGTGCCTGCAGGTGATTCTTCCTGTAGAGACGTAGTACACGAGAATTGTGGAACTGTGGGGTGCCTGCAGGTGAATTCCTGGGCGATCGCGGGAATACAGGTTCCGGAATTGGACAGGAGTGACCGAGCTAGGTGGGTCACATTCAAATTAAATTCCTGCAGAGACGTAGTGCACGAGAATTGTGGAATTACGGGGTGCCTGCGGGTGGATTGGAACCGAGCAAGTCCTCGAGATGGGGAATAAGGGATCTAAGAGAGAAAAGGGTAAAGGAAATCCAGGCGCCAATGATGAAAAATACCCCGGGGTACCCCCTGATAGTCCGTTGGGACGGATGTTAGAAAATTGGGATTACGGGAGGCGAAAAGGGAAGTCAAAGAAAAAATGATACAGTACTGTGAATTCTGGTCCCGCCAGCCGATCCAAGGGTCGGCTGTGTGATGGCCTAAGTTCGGGTCTAGCGAGGATTGGGTACAACAAGCCCTTAATCTGTACGTGAATTCAAAACCTAACGTTAAACCCGAAGAAAGTGATTATGCCCTATGCTGGTTACCAACGACAAATAGTTATAAATTGAAAACGATAAATGAAGGGGGACAGAAAAAGAATACATGGGAGGTGCTCGACCACCTGCCGCCCCATATGTGCCCCCTACCGCTCCGCAAATCGAAGACCCTGAGACGGAGGTTGGCCAACAGCTGATTCGTGTTGAATTTGTATCGAAAGCATGGCCAGATATAAGAAAAAACTGGAAAAACTAGAAGATTGGAATACTAAACCCTTAAGTGAACTACTTAGGGAGGCACAGAAAGTGTTTGTAAGAAGGGATGAAGAGAAACAAAAGAAGACGGCAAGGATAATGGTCCAGACAGTGCGACAAGTAACCGCAGATAGTAGAGAGAGAGACAGGGACCATGGTTGGATCGAGGTAGTAGCCAGGAGCAAGGAGGAGGGCTAAGGAAGGCTTTAAGATGTTTTCACTGCAACGAAGAGGGACACTTCAGGCGCGAGTGCCCCAGATACCGACGGGAAGTGCGCTCGTACGCTATGATGGAAGATGAAGACTAGGGAGGTCGGGGGTTCCACCCCTTGGGGATGAATTATCGGCAGGAACCCCTGGTAAATTTAAAAGTAGGTCCCCAAGGGTCAGATACAACCTTTATGGTAGATTCGGGTGCCGAAAGATCTAGCGTAATCCAGATACCTCCCGGCGCCCGAACCGGAACAAAGGTAATGGGAGTATCCGGTATTGGAGGCAAAATAATACAAGTATCTGTTATAGAAAATGTGAAAATTGAACATGAGGATAGGGTAACGGGACAGGACCTACTTTTGTTACCCTCTGCGAGATTCAACCTGCTCGGGCGGGATCTGCAAGTCAGGCTAGGCATCGGGACTGTGCCCAGGAACGGGAAGATAATGGTACAGCTGTTTGCCCTCAGGGAAGAAGACGATGGGAAAATAAGCCCGGAGGTATGGTACCAGGAAGGGAACCGGGGGGGGGGGGGGGGGTTTGAACGTCCCCCCTTGCAAATCTCACTATTACCTAACAGTTCGCCAGTACGGAGAAAACAGTACCCTATTTCAATGGAAGGAAGAAAAGGGCTGCAGCCGGTGATTGAAGGACTGATCGCTGACGGACTACTGGAGGAATGTATGTCACCGTATAATACCCCAGTACTCCCGGTGCGAAAGCCAGATGGGACTTATCTGATGGTACAAGACCTGCGGGGCCTAAATGCAGTAGTCCAAACCCGATACCCGGTAGTGCCCAACCCTTACACACTGATGAGTAAGATCTCCCCTGACCATGAATGGTTCAGTGTAATAGATCTAAAAGACGCCTTCTGGAGTTGCCCGCTAGAAGAGAGCAGTCGTGACATGTTTGCGTTCGAATGGGAAAATCCTACGACGGGGCGGAAAAGACAACTCCGGTGGACAGTCCTGCCACAGGGGTTCACCGAATCACCTAACCACCTAACCTATTTGGGCAGGTCTTGGAGCAAGTACTAGCAGAATTCCAATGTGCTCCAGAGAGCCAACTGCTACAATATGTGGACGATCTATTACTATCCGGGCCAACACAGGAAGGGGTGCAGGAAGACACCATCAGACTACTGAACTTCCTGGGGAAGCAGGGGCTACGGGTCTCAAAGAAAAAGTTACAATTTGTAGAAAAGGAAGTAAGGTACCTGGGACACCGGGTCAGTAAAGGACAGCGATGCATTACCCCAGAAAGGATAGCTGGAATAACGGGAATGTCACTACCACGTACCAAGAAGGAGATACGCACCAGTTAATTTGCGATGCACTTGATATCGAATGGAAGTACCATACCCCATGGCATCCCCAGAGTTCGGGAAGAGTAGAACGAATGAACAGCACCCTAAAGGCACAACTGACCAAGTTGATGTTAGAAACCAAACTACCATGGACTAAGTGTCTCCCTATTGCCCTTTTAAGAATACGAACAGCGCCCCGCAAGGACATAGGAATATCCCCATATGAGATGTTGTTCGGACTCCCGTATTGGAATAAGGTGGAAGGGTACCCCACGCTACAAGGGGGTGATATCTTTGTAAGGGACTATTTACTGGCACTGTCCCGTTCCTTTGCAGAACTGCGGAAAAAGGGTCTCTTGGCCCAGACTCCGCTGCTCGATTTTGCTTTACATCAGATCGTGCCTGGAGATTGGGTTCTGGTAAGGACCTGGAAGCCGGAGAAGTTACAGCCACAGTGGGAAGGCCCTTTCCAGGTCCTGCTAACAACAGAGGCGGCTGTACGGACAAAAGAAAAAGGGTGGACACACGTATCCAGGGTAAAAGGACCAGTGAAGCCCGAAAGCCACACTGAGTGGACCTGTGTTCCCGGTGAAGAACCGTTGGTGGTGAGGCTAAAAAGGCAGCAAAAATGAACTCTATGTGGACTGTAACATTATTGACTGTAATATATTTGATTCTGTATGTCGGGGAAATTGAAGGGAAATGTGACAAGTGCAGAACCGTGGTACGAGTGGGGCAGAGGGTGTTCCCAGGATCATTTGTGTCCCACTCGCATGTGAATGATCGATGCTATGATCTAAGCAAGAGAGAAACATGTTGGGAGAATAGTAAACCTTATTACCAAGTCTAAAATAAAGGATACATGGGACAGGGGGGGACCATGAGAAGTCTCAGCTGTCCCAGGAAAGACCGGAGTTCTTCCTCCTGCATCAGGAGGGTGACCGGAAGCTGGGAATTAAGCTGTTTGATTCATTAAGGAGAGAAACACGGGAGATAAAGGTGGGCGAGTGGGGTGATGAGTGGCCACCGGCTCGCATCATTGAATACTATGGGCCAGCGACCTGGGCCCAGGATGGGTCGTGGGGGTATCGCACTCCTGTCTACATGTTAAACCGAATTATTAGACTGCAGGCGGTGGTGGAAGTGATAACCAATCATACGGCACTGGCATTGGAGCTGTTGGCAAAATAGCAGAGTCAGATGCGAACAGCAATATACCAGAACAGGCTGGCTGTGGATTACCTTTTGGCCTCTGAAGGCGGGGTATGTGGGAAGTTCAATCTTACAAACTGTTGCCTTAAGATAGACGACAGTGGAAGGGCCGTGTTAAAAATATCTGACAAAATTCGGAAACTGGCCCACGTGCCAGTACAAACCTGGAGATCCCTGGGGAACATGAGTTGGCTAGACGGGCTACTGGGAAGTTGGTGGCGCACCGCTCTCCTAGTAGCAGGCGGGAGTCTAATGATTCTCTTACTTTTGCCGTGTTTGATTCCTTGTATACGAACACTGATCAGGCGCAGTATATTCCAGCTCCAGGCAGTAGCGTACCCCATCATGGGACAAACGAGCTAAAACTTATGCTATTAAAGAAGAAAGTGGGCCCCCTGGGAGTGAGAGAAATGCTAGCTGAAACGCACATCTTAAAAAGAAAAAGGGTGGTATTTATTGTAAGATTCAAAATTAAGATGTGCGTTTCTGACAGGTCCGGGTTAAAGTCAAAGGACAAATGTGATTTAATTATGTCTAGGGACAACTGTGATTTAATTATGTCTGGGTTAAAGTCTGTAAACAAGTGTGATCTAATTATGAATGCAGAAGCCTTGACAAAATTAACTGTTTGTGGAATCATTGAAGTCCTGAGATATGGACTATTGTTTTACAGAAACGTGTAAAAAAACAACTCCAAATATGGAATGGGAAAACAATGTGTACCTCCCGAGTCAGGGAGGAAGGGTGGTAAGGAAGAAGGATAAAACCTGCTGCCCTGTAAGGTTCAGGGTTCCCTTCTCTGAAGGGGCCCAGCTCTGCAGAACTGTTAATAAACTTTGTTTCCTTGAATTTGTCTTGAAGCCATTATTCGGGAGCGTGGCTCGTTTCTGACATTGTCGGTGATATTTCGTGTGTGGAATGGAACAACTTTGGAGATAAAACCTACTGCTATTGTTATTTTGTATTGCTGTCGTGGAATCTGTGGAATATTGACATAACTGCCATCTCACAACATTCACCTTTGGATTACAAACATCTTGCATTAATTAACCTGTGCATTTGAACTGAACTTTTCTTACACATCATCGTGAGAATATATCACTTACCACCTAAGCTTGAAGAAGTTTGAGGATTTATGGATTTACACCTATATATGCATAACACTGTTAACCCTTGGATTTACCTGGTCTAAGTTACTATATGACATAGTTACTAATAAAGTAGTGTTTTGTTAACAGCAAAACCAGACTCCAGGTGTGTTCTTTTGCTGCTGATACTTTTACAGAGTTGTGTGTACATGACAGCATGGCTTTGCCAAAGGCAGGTTGTGCCTTATGAGCCTGATTGAATTTTTTGAGGATGGGACTGAACACATTGATGAAGGAAGAGCAGTAGATATATATATATGGATTTCAGAAAGGCATTTGATAAGGTACCCCATGCAAGGTTTATTGAGAAAGTAAGGAGGCATGGGATCCAAGGGGACATTGCTACAACATCTCCCTGTGCAGTGCCATCGTTGCAATGTGCTTCTAGGCCGCCACTGTCGTCCCTGTGCCAAAGAAGTCTTCAGTGTCCTGCCTCAGTGACTACCGTCCCGTTGCACTCACATCCATCATCATGAGTGTTTCGAGAGGCTCGTCATGAGGCACATCAAGATCCTGCTGCCCCCCCTCACTGGACCCCCTGCAGTTCGTGTACCGTCCCAACCACTCACCAGACGATGCCATGGCTATCACCCTCCACCTGGCCCTAACCCACCTGGACAAAAAAGACACCTATGTTCGAATGCTGTTCATAGACTTCAGTTCAGCATTCAACACAATCATCCCTCAGAAACTGATTGGAAAGTTGAGCCTACTGGGCCTAAATACCTCTCTTTCTGCAACTGCATACTAGACTTCCTGATTGGGAGACCTCAGTAAGTCCAGATTGGAGGCAGCATCTCCAACACCATCACACCGAGCACGGGGGCCTCCCAGGGCTGTGTGTTCAGTCCACTGCTGTTCACTCTGCTGACCCACGACTGTGCTGCAACACACAGCACGAACCACATCATAAAGTTTGTTGATGACATGACCGTGGTGGGTCTCATCAGCAAGAACGATGAGTCAGCATCGGAGGTGCAGTGGCTAACGGACTGGTGCAGAGCCAACAACCTGTCTCTGAATGTGAACAAAACAAAAAAGATGGTTGTTGACTTCAGGAGAGCATGGAGTGACCACTCCCTGCTGAACATCAATGGCTCCTCAGTAGAGATTGTTAAGAGTACCATATTTCTTGGTGTTCACCTGGTCCCTCAACACCAGCTCCATAGCAAAGAAAGCCCAGCAGCATCTCTACTTTCTGCGAAGGCTGCCGAAAGTCCATCTCCCACACCCCCCCCATCCTCATCACATTCTACAGAGGTTGTATCGAGAGCATCCTGAACAGCTGCATCACTGCCTGGTTTGGAAATTGCACCATCTTGGATCGCAAGACCCTGCAGCAGATAGTGAGATCAGCTGAGAAGATCATCGGGGTTTCTCTTTCCATCATTACAGACATTTACACTACACGCTGCATCTGCAAAACAAACAGCTTTATGAAGGACCCCATACAAACTTTTCTCCCTCCTGCCATCTGGGAAAAGGCACCGAAGCATTCGGGCTCTCACGACCAGACTATGTAACAGTTTCTTCCCCCAAGCCATCAGACTGCTCTATACCCAGAGTCTGGACTGACACCAACTTACTGCCCTCTACTGTGCCTATCGTCTTGTTTATTATTTATTGTAATGCCTGCACTGTTTTGTGCACTTTATGCAGTCCTGGGTAAGTCTGTAGTTCAGAGTTTTTTTTTGTCTGTGTTGTTTTAACGTAGTTTAGTGTAGTTTTTGTACTGTTTCATGTAGCAGCATGGTCCTGAGAAATGTCTCGTTTTTACTGTGTACTGAACCAGCAGTTATGGTCGAAATGACAATAAAAAGTGACTTGCCAGAACAAATAGACTGAGCAACAGCTTCTACCCAAGAGCTGTGGCCTCCGTCACACCACTCCCACAGAACAATGACTGAAACTGTGAGCACACACATGCACACACGAGGACTCAAATACTTGCACTAACGGCACTTTGTGCATTACTGTGATATTTTGATGCTGCTGCAACTTATTTTCTGCTACTTATCTATTTAATACTGTTTTTCTATTAATATCTTGTTTTTATTTACTGCTTTGTTTGATTACCTGAGAGGAAGCCAAACAGAGTTTCATTGTATCTATGTATAATGACAATAAAGATCATTCAATTCAATTCAGTTGACTTGACTTGCTTTGTGGATTCAGAACTAGCTTGCCCACAAAAGTCAGAGAGTGGTTGTAGACCGGTCATATTCTGCATGGAGGTTGGTGACCAGTGGTGTGCTTCAGGTATCTGTTCTGGGACCCTTACTCTTCGTTATTTTTATAAATGATCTGGATGAGGAAGTGGAGGGATGGGTTAGTAAGTTTTGCTGATGACACAAATGTTGGAGATGTTATGGATAGTGTGGAGCGGGACATTGATAGGATGCAAAACTGAGCTGAGAAGTGGCAGATGGCGTTGAACCCAGATAGGTGTGGTGGTTCATTTTGGTAGGTCAAATATGATGGCAGAATATAGTATTAATGGTAAGACTCTTGGCATTGTGGAGGATCAGAGGGATCTTGGGGTCCGAGTCCATAGGACACTCAAAGTAGCTGTGCAGGTTGACTCTGTGGTTAAGAAGGCGTATGGTGTATTGGCCTTCATCATTCATGGAATTGAATTTAGGAGCCGAGAGGTAATGTTGCAGCTATATAGAAACATAGAACAATATGTTTACAATTCTACCGCCAGGACTTAAGAACTTTTTAAAAGCTATTATTAATGCTTTTGAGATAGTGATTTAGATGCATATCATATTTTTTTTTACTGAGTTAAGTATTGTATGTAATTAGTTTTGCTACAACAAGTGTATGGGACATTGGAAAAAAGTTGGAATTTCCCCATGGGGATGAATAAAGTATCTATCTATCTATCTATCAATAGAAAATAGGTGCAGGAGTAGGACATTCGGCCCTTCGAGCCTGCACCGCCATTCAGTATGATCATGGCTGATCATCCATTCAGAACCCTGTACCTGCTTTCTCTCCATACCCCCGATCCCTTTAGCCACAAGGGCCGTATCTAACTTCCTCTTAAATATAGCCAATGAACTGGCCTCAACTGTTTCCTGTGGCAGAGAATTCCACAGATTCACCACTCTCTGTGTGAAGAAGTTTTTCCTCATCTCGGTCATAAAAGGGCTTCCCCTTTATCCTTAAACTGTGACCCCTCATTCTGGACTTCCCCAACATCAGAAACAAACTTCCTGCATCTACCCTGTCCAATCCCTTTAGAATTTTATACGTTTCAATAAGATTCCCCCTCAATCTTCTAAATTCCAGTGAGTATAAACCTAGTCGATCCAGTCTTTCTTCATATGAAAGTCCTGCCATCCCAGGAATCAATCTGGTGAACCTTCTTTGTACTCCCTCTATGGCAAGAATGTCTTTCCTCAGATTAGGGGACCAAAACTGCACACAATACTCTAGGTGTGGTCTCACCAAGGCCTTGTACAACTGCAGTAGAACCTCCCTGCTCCTGTACTCAAATCCTTTTGCTATGAATGCCAACATACCATTTGCGTTTTTCACTGCCTGCTGTACCTGCATACCCACCTTCAATGACTGGTGTACAATGACACCCAGGTCTCGGTGCACCTCTCCTTTTCCTAATCGGCCACCATTCAGATAATAATCTGTTTTCCTGTTCTTGCAACCAAAGTGGATAACCTCACATTTATCCATATTAAATTGCATCTGCCATGAATTTACCCACTCACCTAACCTATCCAAGTCACCCTGCATCCTCTTGGCATCCTCCTCACAGCTAACACCGCCGCCCAGCTTCGTGTCATCCGCAAACTTGGAGATGCTGCATTTAATTCCCTTGTCTAAATCATCAATATATATTGTAAACAACTGGGGTCCCAGCACTGAGCCTTGCGGTACTCCACTAGTCACTGCCTGCCATTCTGAAAAGGGCCCGTTTACTCCCACTCTTTGCTTCCTGTCTGCCAACCAATTCTCTATCCACATCAATACCATACCCCCAATACCGTGTGCTTTAAGTTTGCACACTAATCTCCTGAGTGGGACCTTGTCAAAAGCCTTTCGAAAATCTAAATATACCCCATCCACTGGCTCTCCCCTATCCACTCTACTAGTTACATCTTCAAAAAATTCTATAAGATTCGTCAGACATGATTTTCCTTTCACAAATCCATGCTGACTTTGTCCGATGATTTCACCGCTTTCCAAATGTGCTGTTATCACATCTTTGATAACCGACTCTAGCATTTTCCCCACCACCAATGTCAGACTAACCGGTCTATAATTCCCCGGTTTTTCTCTCCCTTTTTTAAATAGTGGGGTTACAGGAGTCTGTACTTGGAGTACTGTGCTCAGTTCTGGTCGCTTCACTACAAGAAGGATGTGGAAGCCATAGAAGGGGTGCAGAGGAGATTTACAAGGATTTTGCCTGGATTGGAGAGCATGCCTTATGAGAATAGATTGAGCGAACTCAGCCTTTTCTCCTTGGAGTGACGGAGGATGAGAGATGACCTGATAGAGGTGTATAAGATGATGAGAGGAAATTGATCATGTGGATAGTCAGAGTCTTTTTCCCAGAGCTGAAATGGTTGCCACAAGAGGACACAGGTTTAAGGTGCTGTGGAGTAGGTACAGAGGAGATGTCAGGGGTAAGTTTTTACTCAGAGAGTGGTGAGTGTGTGGAATGGGCTGCCGGCAATGGTGGTGGAGGCAGATACAATAGGGTCTTTTAATAGGATAGGTACATGGAGCTTATAAAAATAGAGGGCTATGCGTAAGCCTAGGCTACATTCACACTACGCCGGATAAATCTGTAACCGAAACTTTTTCTCTTCGTTTTTACCCTCCGTCCACACTAAAATAGCGTTTTCGTCCCCCGAAACCAGAGCTTTTCAGAAACGCTTTGCAGGGTGGGTATGTTTGAAAACGCTGCTCGGGCAGATCAGTGTGGACATAGTAACCAGAGTCTTTTGAAAACGCTGTCAGACGGCAGCACGCTATTTCATTGTTTTCTTGAACGCAACCTAACAATTTCAGAACAGACGGCAACAAGACTAAAGCCAGAAGAGTTAGAAATGTACTCACCAAATACTTTACCCATAACTTACTGAATAAATAAGTATACTGTACTCAGTTTGCCAATTTCTGTCCTTGCTCGTATGAAGGTGGTTTACCTATTTATGCAAGTACTTCTCTGACAATAGATGTGTAACAGCCTAATGTAACATTGTATGGAAATACAAGGTAACCCTGATGCAGACATGTTTTATACATTTAACAAGGTGCTTTATTAATGCAACAGAGTTAGTCAGTTTTTCAATGTTCGTTGTCAGCTGGGTCATACAGTCCGTGAATTCCGTCGGTTACCTCCGTACGCTCCAGTATTTGTTTTTTTTTTACTTTTAAGTTCTCCTGTGCGAGAGCCAACAGCTGTCCATCGTTTTAAGTTTTTCTAGTCTGTAACTACACAAGCGTGCACTTTTACGGTGAGATTCGACACCAAACATGTTGCTTGTTTTTGGTAGATATGTCCTGCGCATGCGCAACAGGAGGAGATTCGCCGAAATCTCTGTTTCAATGTGGATAGAGATATTTTCAAAAACGCATAGTGTGGACACCTATTGTTTTTACGTGAAACCGGTGTTTTCAAAATTATCCGGTCCAGTGTGGATGTAGCCCTAGTAATTTCTAAGGTAGGGCCATGTTTGCCACAACTTTGTGGGCTGAAGGGCCTGTATTGTGCTGCAGGTTTTCTACGTTTCTATGTTTTCTCTGTTGTTAACAACTTGCATTGTCAGAATTGGTACAAGTTAGAAAGATGAAGGTAAGGTAATGAGGTAAAACCCAGCAGCTACAGGCTTGAGCCTCAATGGTCGTTTCTTGCCCCAAGTCCATAAATCAGAGAACTGATATCAAAAGCTCTACTATTTTAAATTATTTACTCTGTTTCCAGTATTTATTTCACTTTTTCTTTCCTTTCTTTATATCATTTTTCTTGTTCTTTTTCCCTTTTTTGTTTTTCTTTGGAAACAAATTCTGAAAAGGACCCAGTTCCTTCCGCACCATTAAGCCACGCCACCAGGCCTGGATCTGTTGGAAGAAGGGAATGAAAATGGAATTAATGATGAGTCTCTTGTTAGGCATGAATTCTGAGCTTATAATGGATGGTGCTTATTCAGGACAGTGTCATATCCTTGGTACAGACTTGTAACTTTGCCAGACATAGCTATAACAAACTAGAATACACAGGAAGCAATCACTGGACCAGGAAGGGTCCATGGAAATAAAAAGTTAATGCTTCAGGTCATTGGCTCTATCAGAAACCTTAAGAACCAAAGAGGCCTGATACAAAGTTACACAAGTATGAGTCATCAGGCAGAAGATACATACCACCAGACTGAAAAGACATACCACCAGGTTCAAGGACAACTCCTGTGGTGACTCTTGACCCTTGAACAGACCTCTTGTATGATAAGATGGACTCTTGACCTCATAATCTACCTCCTTCTGATATTCCACATTATTATTTACCTGCACCACTTTTAGTTAGCTTTTACAAATTATTCTGCATTATCTTATTTTAGTTCAATGATTTGATTTGATCTAACCCTAATGATAATGATTTGATAATGATTTGATATGTATGAAGTGTATGTAGGAAAAAATTTTCACTGATCTAAATACAGGTGACAATTATGAACCAATACCAAATCCAATACATGCACTTCAAGGTATGCAAATATCTCCATCCTTAAAAGATATATATACTGTAATCCAAGATCTCACTACCCGGTACTTAAGAACATAAGAAATAGGAGCAGGAGTAGGCCATCTGGCCTATTGAGCCTGCCCTGCTATTCAATAAGATCATGACTGATCTGTCTGTAAACTCAGCTCCATCTACCCGCCTTTTCCCCATAACCCTTAATTCCCTTACTATGTAAAAACCTATCTAACTGTTTCTTAAATATATTTAGTGAGGAAGCCTCAACTGCTTCCCTGGGCAGAGAATTCCACAGATTCACCACTCTCTGGGAAAAACAGTTTCTCCTCATCTCCATCCTAAATCTTCTCCCCTGAATCTTGAGGCAATGTCCTCTAGTAGTAGTCTCACCTACCAATGGAAACATCTTTCCTACTTCTATCTTATCTATCCCTTTTAAAAAATTTGTATGTTTCTATACGATCCCCTCTCATTCTTCTGAACTCCAGAGAGTATAGTCCCAGGGACTCAAGTCCCTGGAATCAACCTGGTGAACCTCCTCTGCACTGCCTCCAAAGCCAATATATCCTTCCTCAAGTATGAAGACCAGAACTGCACACAGTACTCCAGGTGCGGCCTCACCAGTACCCTGTATAGTTGCAGCATGACCTCCCTGCTCTTGAATTCAATCCCTTTAGCAATGAAGGCCAACATTCTGTTTGCCTTCTTAATAACCTGTTGTACCTGCAAGGCAACCTTTTGTGATTCATGAACAAGCACTCCCAAATCCCTCTGCACAACAGCATGCTGCAATCTTTCACTATTTAAATAATAATCTGCTCTTCTATTCAGGGCTGGATTAACCTAGTAGCAAAAGTAGCATATTCTATGGGCCCCTCATCTTCGAGGGCCCCGCCCACACTAAATGCTTGCAAGCTGCAGTCTGGTGAAATCGGCATTCTCACCGTTTTCTCATGACTGTTAGAGTGAGTTTTGGGTAGACGATTCATTTACACTTAAATAAATGACTTCAGCCATCAGTCTTCTGTTCTTTGAACTGTGGATTGAGTTCATAACAATGCATTTCCTGAAAGCTGTGAACCCAGTATGAATCTCTGGCATCTCTGGCGCCTCTGAGACAAGAATGCTAAATTTACAGGTAGTCACGAAGACACAATATCTATGCTTTTTGAATAGGAATTGTTCTCTATGTTAGTATGTAACATACCAAATAATGTATTATGGATTTTAACTGCAAAGCCTCAGTTATTTCATCAATGACCTTCCGGGAAGGAGAATAATCAGCCTTGCTGGATTTTACATGGTGTATATCCAAGGATCTTGTGAATTGCAACCTTATTCCTGTAATCGCGGGAGTTGGAGGGAGATAATAATATCCAAATTGCCACCGATGCTCACATCCCGTGAACCCAGAGAAGAAAGCGGAAAGCATTTTCACAAATTGAAATCAAAGTTATTTGCCCTGAGATAGAATATCTTAATCGATTACTCATGTGAAAAAAAAGTTCGAATGAATGAGATCTGCTAATGACAGGACATTTTGATAGACATGGATTGTGTGTGTTGTTTCTGTGCAGTTCGATGTCTCATGTCACAAATGTAAAAACTACAAAAAGTTCCAGTAACAAGTCTGCATGACCCAGGTTAAATTGTCAATTGACAATAGACAATAGACAATAGGTGCAGGAGTAGGCCATTCGGCCCTTCTAGCCAGCACCACCATTCACTGTGATCATGGCTGATCATACACAATCAGTACCCCGTTCCTGCCCTCTCCCCATATCCCTTGACCCCGCTATCTATAAGAGCTCTATCTAACTCTCTCTTGAATGCATCCAGAGACTTGGCCTCCACTGCCTTCTGGGGCAGAGCATTCCACATATCCACCACTCTCTGGGTGAAAAAGTTTTTCTGCATCTCTGTTCTAAATGGCCTACCCCTTATTCTTAAACTGTGGCCTCTAGTTCTGGACTCACCCATCAGCGGGAACATGCTTCCTGCCTCCAGTGTGTCCAATCCCTTAATAATCTTATATGTTTCAATCAGATCCCCTCTCATCCTTCTAAATTCCAGTGTATACAAGCCCAGTCGCTCCAATCTTTCAACATATGACAGTCCCGCCATTCCGGGAATTAACCTTGTGAACCTACGCTGCACTCCCTCAATAGCAAGAATGTCCTTCCTCAAATTTGGAGACCAAAACTGTACACAATACTCCAGGTGTGGTCTCACCAGGGCCCTGTACAGCTGCAGAAGGACCTCTTTACTCCTATACTCAATTCCTCTTGTTATAAAAGCCAGCATGCCATTAGCTTTCTTCACTGCCTGCTGTACCTGCATGCTTGCTTTCATTGACTGATGTACAAGAACACCTAGATCTCGTTGTACTTCCCCTTTTCCTAACTTGACTCCATTTAGGTAGTAATCTGCCTTCCTGTTCTTGCCACCAAAGTGGATAACCTCACATTTATCCACATTAAACTGCATCTGCCATACATTTGCCCACTTACCCAACCTGTCCAATCACCCTGCATTCTCATAACATCTTCCTGACATTTCACACTGCCACCCAGCTTTGTGTCATCAGCAAATTTGCTAATGTTACTTTTAATCCCTTCATCTAAATCATTAATGTATATTGTAAACAGCTGCGGTCCCAGCACCGAACCTTGCGGTACCCCACTGATCACAGCCTACCGTTCCGAAAAGGACCCGTTAATCACTACTCTTTGTTTCCTGTCAGCCAGCCAATTTTCAATCCATGTCAGTACTCTGCCCCCAATACCATGTGCCCTAATTTTGCCCACTAATCTCCTATGTGGGACTTTATCAAAAGCTTTCTGGAAGTCCAGGTACACTACATCCACTGGCTGTCCCTTATCCATTTTCATAGTTACATCCTCAAAAAACTCCAGAAGATTAATCAAGCATGATTTTCCCTTCATAAATCCATGCTGACTCGGACTGATCCTTCTACTGCTATCCAAATGTGTCGTAATTTCCTCTTTTATAATTGACTCCAGCATCTTTCCCACCACTGACGTCAGGCTAACCGGCCTATAATTCCCTGTTTTCTCTCTTCCCTCCTTTCTTGAAAAGTGGGACAACATTAGCCACCCTCCAGTCAGCAGGAACTGTTCCTGAATCTATAGAACATTGGAAAATGATTACCAATGCATCCACGATTTCTAGAGCCACCTCTTTAAGTACCCTGGGATGCAGATCATCAGGTCCCGGGGACTTATCAGCCTTCAGACTCAACAGTCTATCCAACACCGTTTCTTGCCTAATATAAATTTCCTTCAGTTCATCCTTTACTCTAGTTCCTTTGGCCACTATTACATCTGGTATTCATACACGACATGAGACTGAGAGGAACGAGATGGCATTCTAGGGACTGTCAGGAACCGATAGATCAGGTTATCAGTAAACACCTCTGGTTCCGCTAATTGTTTCAAGGCATCAGATGATTTGCGAACAACCCTGTTTGAAAGAGGCCCATGTACACAACGATTCTAAATGTAAATTGGAACAGGAACATCATCTCGTATAGGAAACTGTAGTGTGAACGCATTTTCATTAACACGGACTAAAATTGCATCAGCAATTGCTGAGAGCGAAGAGATGTCGCGGCCTCCATACAAATAACCGAGAAGTACTTACCCGGGACACTGATAAATCCAATTACTGTGTAACAAATAATCTGTGCTTGTACCATTGTTAATCCCGGGCTGTTAAAATTTAGAAGTCTGCTCTCAATTTTCTAATGTGCTACTTTTCATAAATGACGGTAAGGGTAAATAAATTCAAACAAAGCACAATTATCAAATTTCTTCTGCTTCTACTGGGTAAAATACTTCAGGGATCAGATGTTCAGAGTCCACCGCATTCAGAAGAACATGAACTTCTGCATGAAATAGACATTTCCAGTATCATCAACAAATTTGCTCATGCTAAATCTAGAAAATATAACTTTTAAATTGTAGTTTTGTTACTTTTGACATTTGAAATTGATATCTACATGTAAGTAATACTATTACTGAAGTGTCAGACATTTGTCGTATTATCTGGCTGTATAGCAAATGAAAAAAAATTGAATTACTTTATGCAAGTAAATAATTTATGTTTATGTTTTTTTTAAATTTAGGGCGCCTGTATAACATATGCTACATGCACATGGCCATGCACTAGCTTAATCCAGCCCTGCTTCTAATATCTCTTCCAAAGTGGATGATCTTGCATTGACCAACGTTGCATTCCATCTGCCAGACCTTGGCCCACTCACTTAACCTATCTATATCCCTCTGCAGACTCTCCACATCCTCTGTACAATTTGCTTTTCCACTCAGTTCAGTGTTATCAGCAAATTTTGCTACGCTACACTCAGTCCCCTCTTCCAAATCATCAAAGTACCAGCACTGATCCTTGTGGCACCCCACTCACCACTGACTGCCAACCGGAGAATCGCCCATTTATACCAACTCTCTGCCTTCTATTCATTAACCAATCCACTATCCATACCAATACACTTCCTCCGACTCCATATATCCTTATCTTATTTATGAGTCTCTTGTGCGGCACCTTATCGAATGCCTTCTGGAAAACCAAGTATACGACATCCACCTGTTCCCCTCTATCCACTGCTCTCATTATGTTCTCAAAGAACTCCAGTAAGTTCATCAAACACGATCTGCCCTTTCTGAAACCATGCTGTGTCTGTCTAATGGAACCACTCCTTTCTAAATGTTTTGCTAGTTCTGCCTTAGTGACAGCTTCAAGCATTTTCCAGACTACAGATGTTAAGCTAACTGGCCTATAGTTGCCCGTCTTTTGCCTACTTATTACCCTCATTTCTTTCACAACCATATCTTCCTTCGTAAACATCGAGGAGAAATAGTCATTAAAAACCACAGCCATCTCTTGCATCTCCACACACAGGCAGAACTGATGGTCTTTAAGAGGACTCAGTCTCTCCCCTAGTTACCCTTTTACCGTTAATATAACTGAAAAATCTCTTGTGATTATCTTTAACCCTTTCTGCCAAATCCATCTCATGCCTTCTTTTTGCTCTCCACATTTCCTTCTTAAGCCTGCACTTAACATTTTTATATTCATTGAGTGGTTCATTCATTCATAATCAGCTGCCTAAAAATTAATTCTACTTCCTAAATATCTCTTGGCAGCTAGAGTTCCCTAAATTTGGTATATCTACCCTTCAACCTAAAAGGAACATGCTGCCCTGAACCCTTTTAAAAATCTCCCAATGCCAGCTGCCCCTTTGCCTTTAGAGTCATCCAATCAACTCCAGCTGATCCTGCCTAATGCCCTCAAAGTTTGGCCTGCTCTACTATGGGACCTGTTCTCTCTTTTTCCATAACTATTTCAAAACTATTAGAATTGTGGCCACTGGACCCAAAGTGCTGTCCAACTGCCATTTCAGTTACTTGGCTCCTCTTCATTCAGAGTATTGCTCCTTCCTCTATATACTGCATCACAGAACTGTCCTTGATCTACTTCCCAAATTATGCCCCATCCAGGCCCTTTGAACTCTGGGTGGTCCAGCTGAAACCATGGAAATTGAAATGTACTTGTACTACCCCACTATTCTCACAACTAAGTGTTATGAATGCTGAACAGACCTGATGGAAATAGGGTGCAGAGTTAACCATTCCACCCCCCTTTCAGAACTATGAACTATTGCTATTGCTATGCTGCTAATGAGAGAGAGAGATGAAGCACAGAGGCAGGAACATCTGCTACAGATAAGAGAGAGAGACACACACAGTTGATTTATGTATTATGGCTTCTTCCTGGATTGTTTACCTTTCGCTACAAGGACGTTACTTTGCTCGTTAACATTCCTAAGGAGACAGCAGGAGTGGCCTGATTTGATGGACATGGTCATTTTGAGTTGATGGATGGCTGATACCCCGTCAGTGGGGATAAAAGACAGGTCTGGTGAGACACCCCTCAGACACACCAGTGGACACTGACCGAGTGTTGTGCACCCACAGGAAGGTGGGGGCTTCGAGGACCGAATCAGGAGGTCGGTCAATAAAGCTCACAGTGTGACGGCAGGGCTGGTGGGGACTTGTGTGTGTGTCCACTCATGCCAGAGTGACGAGTCCACCACAGAAGAACGGTCTAGCCGAGGATGGAGGGGTCATAACCGAATGACCACAACTGTACGACGGAATCAGAATACAACAGAAGGTTTGCTGGCTGCATTTTCTCTCTTCTCTCTCTCTCTCTCTCTCTCTCTCTCTCTCTCTCTCTCTCTCTCTCTCTCTCTCCTCCTCTCTCTCTCTCTCTCTCTCTCTCTCTCTCTCTCTCTCTCTCTCTCTCTCTCTCTCTCTCTCTCTCTCTCTCTCTCTCTCTCTCTCTCTCTCTCTCTCTCTCTCTCTCTCTCTCCCTCCCTCCCCACACATGAACTGAACTGAACTCTATATTCTCTTATGACAATTCATTTACCCCTAGACATTGATAGAGCTTGTTTATTATTATTGATTATTATTCCTACACTTCTATGTTTATTATTGCTAACCTGTTTTATATGTATATTGGCATTTTTGATATTGTATTGCTTAGTTTACTAATAATCACCTTTAGTTTTCGGTACCACCAGACTCCAACGGATTCTTCTATTTCTGCTGGTCTGTAAACCCAGTTAAGGGGTACGTAACAAATTGGGGGCTCGTCCAAGATTTGTTCACCAAATTTGGGGGGCCGGTGAATCGGGATCAAAGTCCCTTATCTGATCTGGTTGTGTGGATAACCAGATGGGAAACCAGCAGAGATGGAGATTAACAAATTTTTAAAAGAACCAACTACTGGGGCATTAGAGGATGCCAGAAAGGTGAAATTGTTGAGTATTGCGAGACAATTGAATCTCTCGACGGTGAAACGGCGATGAGAAAGTTGGAGATACAGAGGGCGATAGTTGCGTATTATGTATCCCAAGGTGTGTTCCCGTCGGGGGCATTGGAACTGTTCCCTGAGAGGAAACCAACCGAGAGTGAGCTTCAGTTACAGATGGAAAAATTAAGGTTGGCTGAGGAGGAAAAGAAGAGGGAGCATGAACTCCGGATAAGGCAGCTGGAGGCAGAGAGAGAGGAAAGGGAGGAGGAAAAGAGGGAGAAGAGGGAGCATGAGCTTCGAGTAAGGAAGCTGGAGCTGGAGGCCGAGAAGGAACGGGAAGAGAGGCAATTTGAGCTGGAAATGGAGAAGTTAAAGGCATTGCAGGGAGGAGGCCAGGCAGTAGACCCAAACAAGGGGTTCAGGATTGGTCAGGAGATTAAGTTGGTACCCCCATTTGAGGAGATGGATGTCGATAGGTACTTCCTCCATTTTGAGAAAGTTGCTTTGAATCAGAACTGGCCTAAGGAGAAATGGGCTGTTCTGTTACAGAGTGTACTTAGGGGGAAGGCTCAGCAAGCGTATTTGGCATTGTCTATGGATGAGTCTAAAGATTATGATGAAGTGAAAATGGCTATAGTAAGGAGTTATAAATTGGTTCCAGAGGCATACCGGCAGAAGTTCTGGAATTTGAGTAGGCTGTGGGACCGCACGTATTTAGAGTTTGCCCGTGAGATGCAAATGTATTGGGATCGGTGGTGCGCCTCAAAAGGGGTCAATGGAAATTTTGATAGGCTGCAACAGCTGATCTCATTGAGCAATTTAGAAGTTGCTTCCCTGAAGGTATGAAGACGTTCTTGGATGAGAAGGAGACAGAGACTCTGTCTGCGACTGCCAAGTTAGCAGACGAGTATGCCTTAACCCACAAGACAAAGTTTCCCCCAAATAAGAGCTACCAGAGGAGCAGTAGGGGCGGTATAGAAAGACCACCGGCTAAGGCAGAGAATAAGCTGGGAACTAGCGGAAAAGGCAAGGAGGAGGAAAAGCAGGCTGGCAAAAAGGTTCCCAGCTTTACATGTTATAATTGTGGGAAAGCTGGCCACATAGCATCAAAGTGCTTTGCTCCAAAGAAGGAGACAGGAAAGGGAAAGACGACAACTCTGACTGGTTGCATTGAGCCAGTCAACAGATCAATGAGGAAGGCAAGGTTAGATAGAGCCCAAGAGGGGAGTGAGAGGTTTATTTCGGAGGGGATCATATCTGTGAAGGAAGGAGAAACCCCAGTTCCAGTGCGGATCTGGAGAGATACTGGGGCTGGTCAGTCATTGATTCAAAGGAAGGTGTTAGACTTCGGTGCTGAGACCGAGACTGGGGAGGTAAATGTGTTAAAAGGTATTGGAAAAGGAACTGAGGCTGTACCTTTGCACAGAATATTTCTGAAATGTGACCTGGTATCTGGACCAGTTGAGATAGCAGTACAGTCTGAATTACCGATGGATGGTGTGGACGTCCTACTTGGTAATGATCTTGCAGGTGGTGATGTGTATTCAGCAGTGAAGCTGACAAGCAAGCCTGTAAGTGCTGAGAACCCGCCCATAGATTCCAAGATTTATCCTGCATGCACAATAACTCGCAGCATGTCTAGAAAGGTGGCTGAGACAGGAACCGGTTTAAATGAGCCCAGTGTTGATTTAGCAGAGACGTTTTTACCAACCTTGTATCAAAGAGGGTTACCGGATGAGGACAAACAGCATAGTGGGGTTAAGGAGAGTAAAGGAGAGGAGGCGGATTTACCTCTAGCAAGGAGGGAATTTATAAAGGAGCAGAGATGTGGTGAGGAGCTTGTGCCATTGAAAGAAACAGCTCTATCCGAAGCAGAAATTGATAAGGAACCGGGGGCTACTACCTGAAGGAGGGAGTGTTAATGAGGAAGTGGAGGCCGACCACGGTGCCAGTAGATGAGGACTGGGCGGTGGTACATCAGGTGGTGGTTCCGAAGGTTTATCGGGACGAAATTTTGAACCTGGCCCATAAGATACCCCTAGGTGGACACTTAGGAGTGAGGAAGACAGTAGATAGAGTTATGAAAGATTTTTACTGGCCAAATATGAGGAAGGATATTATCGACTATTGTAAAAGGTGTCACACCTGTCAGGTGGTAGGAAAGCCAAATCAGGTTATCCAAAAGGCACCCCTCAGACCGATACCCACCTTTGAGGAGCCTTTTTCCCGAATCATCATGGATTTTGTGGGTCCTTTGCCTAAAACTGCGAGTGGGCAGCAGTACGTCATGACCATGATGTGTGCTGCTACCAGATTCCCGGAGGCTGTGCCCCTGGGGAACATTAGGACTCCTGCGGTGGTAAAGGCACTCATTAAATTCTTCACCACAGTAGGGTTACCTAGAGAGATACAGTCAGATCAAGGGAGTACCTTCACGTCCCATGCATTTCAGCAAATGTTGACTCAGATGGGAGTTAAACAAATTTTAGCCTCTGCATACCACCCAGAATCTCAAGGAGCATTGGAAAGATTCCACGCTACTTTAAAGACCATGATTAAAACATATTGCCAGGAAAATACTCGAGACTGGGATGATGCCTTACCACTTTTGTTATTTGCAGTGAGGGATACGGTTCAGGGATCTCTGGGGTTCAGTCCATTCGAGCTCGTTTTTGGTCATAGGCCCAGAGGACCTCTAACCTTACTCAAAGAGAAATGGTCTAGTCCGAATGTGCAAGTCAATTGATTGACTATATTTTGAAATTCTGTGAAAGGCTCCACAAGGTTTGCAATCTTGCAAAGAAAAATCTTAAAGACTCCCAGACTAAAATGAAACAACGGTATGATAAACGAGCCCGAGAACAAGAATTTCAAGTGGGCGATAAGGTTTCGGTCCTGTTTCCTGTAGTTACCAACCCCCTACAGGTGAGATTTCAAGGGCCGTACAAAGTGATCAAGAAAATAGACTCTCTGAATTATGTGATCGAAACTCCTGATAGACGAAAGCCGAGCCAGTTGGCTCACGTTAACATGCTGAAGGGTTATCATGATGCGGACCCCGCTCCAATTGGTGCTGTCACGAAAACAAATGAAGTAGTAGGGATTGATAAGGAGGAGCCTGAACATTTTGAAGAGATAAACATAGTGCCCACCAGACTAGAAAACTCTGTTATTTTGGCCAACTTTGCTGATAAAGTCATTCATTTGGAGCCTGGACAAAGGGAGCAGCTGACAAAGTTAATTAACCGACATGCAGATTTATGCCCAGATGTTCCAAGGAGGTGCAAAGGCACAGTGCATGATGTTATTGTTACCTCGTCCCAGCCTATTAAGCAATCCCCTTATCGGATGAATTTGGAAAAGAGCAAGCTAGTAGAAAAAGAAATTGAGCATATGTTAGCTGCTGGTATTATTCGAGAATCTTCCTCAGCATGGGCATCTCCATGCGTGGTTGTACCGAAGCCGGACGGTAGTATAAGATTCTGTACAGATTACAGAAAAGTGAATGCCATCACACAAACAGATGCTTACCCTATCCCCAGGGTGGATGATTGTATTGATAAAGTGGGTAAGGCTAGATACATCACCAAGATTGACTTGCTAAAGGGATATTGGTGTGTTCCTTTGACTGACAGGGCTCGAGAAATTTCAGCATTTGTCACACCATCAGGGTGCTATGAATACAATGTTTTGCCTTTTGGAATGAAAAACACTCCAGGGATATTTCAGAGAATGATTGACTCAGTGATTAAAGGGTTAACAAATGCAAAGGCTTACATTGACGATGTAGTGGCTTGGAGTGATACATGGGACGAGCACATTGAGGCTGTGGAAAGACTGTTTAAACAAATGTCTGCAGCCAATCTCACAGTGAACTTTGCAAAGAGTGAATTCAGCCACGCTACGATCACGTACTTGGGGTATGTGGTAGGACAGGGGCAGTTGGCTCCTGTGCAGGCTAAAGTACAAGCTATTTCTGAGGTTCCTGTCCCAACAGATAAGAGGGCACTGAGAAGGTTTTTGGGAATGGTGGGGTACTATCGGAAATTTTGTAAGAACTTTGCGGATATTGCCCTCCCGCTTACAAAGCTCCTGCAGAAGGATGAAAAGTTTGTGTGGAGCAATCCTTGCCAGGAAGCCTTTGAAAAGTTGAAAACCATACTGTGCTACCACCCTGTGTTAAAAGCACCTGACTTTTCGAAACCTTTCTCCCTGGCAACCGATGCAAGTGATGAGGCTGCAGGGGCAGTCCTGCTACAGAAAGCTGGGGATGAAATTGAACACCCGTGGTGTATTTCTCTCGAAAGTTCAATGTGCACCAGAGAAATTACTCCACTGTGGAGAAAGAATTGCTGGCACTTATCCTGGCGATACAGCATTTTGAGGTCTACATTTGTTCAGCACAGAGACCATTAATTGTTTATACTGATCACAACCCCTTGGTATTTTTGGCTAACATGAAGAATAAAAATAGACGGTTATTAAGTTGGAGTCTGTTGTTACAAGAATTTGATATTAAAATACAACATGTAAAGGGGAGTGACAATGTAATTGCTGATTGTTTATCCAGGTGTTAATTTGAAAGTATATCTGTATTACTCTTGTAGTCAATGACCACTTCTGTATTATACGAGACTCTGTAGTGTGCTTTACTAGTTAATTTTCACCCTGGTGAAAATTTCTTGATGGATGGGGGTGTTAAGAGTGCTGAACAGACCTGATGGAAATGGGGTGCAGAATTAACCATTCCCCCCCCCCTTTTGAGAACTATGAACTATTGCTATTGCTATGCTGCTAATGAGAGAGAGAGATGAAGCACAGAGGCAGGAATATCTGCTACAGATAAGAGAGAGAGACACACACAGTTGATTTATGTATTATGGCTTCTTCCTGGATTGTTTACCTTTCGCTACAAGGACGTTACTTTGCTCGTTAACATTCCTAAGGAGACAGCAGGAGTGGCCTGATTTGATGGACATGGTCATTTTGAGTTGATGGATGGCTGATACCCCGTCAGTGGGGATAAAAGACAGGTCTGGTGAGACACCCCTCAGACACACCAGTGGACACTGACCGAGTGTTGTGCACCCACAGAAAGGTGGGGGCTTCGGAGACCGAATCAGGAGATCGGTCAATAAAGCTCACAGTGTGATGGCAGGGCTGGTGGGGACTTGTGTGTGTGTGTCCACCCATGCCAGAGTGACGAGTCCACCACAGAAGAACGGTCTAGCCGAGGATGGAGGGGTCATAACCGAATGACCACAACTGTACGATGGAATCAGAATACAACAGAAGGTTTGCTGGTTGCAGCTGCTCAATCTCTCGCTCGCTCTCTCTCTCTCTCTCTCTCTCTCTCTCCAACGAATTACAATACAACCGCAACTACCTCAGCACACATGAACTGAACTGAACTCTATATTCTCTTATGACAATTTATTTACCCCTAGACATTGATAGAGCTTGTTTATTATTATTGTTTATTATTCCTACACTTCTATGTTTATTATTGCTAACCTGTTTTATATGTATATTTGCATTTTTGATATTGTATTGCTTAGTTTACTAATAAACACCTTTAGTTTTTGGTACCACCAGACTCCAACGGATACTTCTATTTCTGCTGGTCTGTAAACCCAGTTACGGGGTACATGACTTAAGTACAATTTTTTGACACATCTGCTCATTCCTGCTGACTACTAGGTTGGGAAGGGAGTTATAATAGAACATAAAATGGTAATATAACCCAGCAAGGTGAAGCTCCCCTCCTTATTTCTAAGTTCTACCCAAATGGACTCATTAGGTGATCCCCCAAGAATGTCCTCTCTAAGCACTGCTGCTGTGATGGAATGACAAAGCACTCAATGGGCCAAATGGTCTAATTCTGCTCATAGGTCTTATGGTTATGACCTCCTCTATCAAAAAAAACCCTTCGCTCTTCTTGTTCCTCTGTCCCACATAAAGTTCAAAGTTCAAAGTATGTATGTATTATTCAACCTTGAGGTTCATCTCCTCACAGGAAGCCACAAAACAAGAAACCCAAAAGATCCCATAAAAAACTAACACTCAATATGCAGAGTGAACAAAAAAAATTGTGCAAACAATAAAAGTAAGCAAATAGCAGTTAGAACAAAAGTGAGTCCTCAGACACGAAGCCTGCAGCAGGCCCATAGTTTCAGCCTCAGTGTAGCGAAGAATGGAGTAAACATCACAGTGCAATGAGCAGAACAGTCTTCCCCACGCCTCTGGTCCCAGCACCCTGCCTTTTCAATCCATCTGGCCTGGCACTTAAATCGTCCAAATATCAGTTCATTCCTTGCACTAAGGCCTGAGCCCTGTCATATCAATACACTCTGGGCCTAGACTCCGTCACCACATTTCGGCCCATACCCAGCCTTTCCAAATCAGCCTGGTACTTAGATCGATCAAACCTTGTTCTCAGTCCAGGTGAACGGGTCCCGAATCTGCCTCCGCCTTGACTTTGTCTCGAACATGCCTCGACCTTCGCACCCGCATACTTTGACTCTCAACTCAGCTTTGCCTTTGCTAATCTCTTCATTGTTTACAGTGATTGTTTACCACAATGTTTTTTACAGAAAAATTATTATTAGTAAAATAGTTGTATTGATCTTTGTGGGTAGTCAGAGGCTTTTTCCCAGGGCTAAAATAGTTGCCACAAGAGGACACAGGTTTAAGATGTTGGGGAGTATGTACAGAGGAGATGTCAGGGGTAAGTTTTTTACGCAGAGAGTGGTGAGTGCATGGAATGGGCTGCCGGCAACGGTGGTGGAGGTGGATACAATAGGGTCTTTTAATAGGATAGGTACATGGAGCTCAGAAAAATAGAGGGCTATGTGTAAGCCTTGTAATTTCTAAGGTAGGGACATGTTCGGCACAAATTTGTGGGCCGAAGGGCCTGTATTGTGCTGTAGGTTTTCTATGTTTTTATTTCTTGTTTTGTTAACCGCTGGTAAGTTGTTGCTCACCCTCAGCAGTATCATCTTAAACTGGTATCACAGAACAAGGAGCTACCAGTCCTGCCCTTCTCTCAGCCATGTTTGGTATAGCAGCAATATTCTATTCCTAGAGGAAATTTATGCCCTCAGTTCATCTACTTTACCTTTTAAGCTACAGTACATGCAATCTAAAGCAGTGGTCCCATCCGCCCTTTCACTGTGAACACGGTTATCCTGATTGCTGGGCTTGTACTCCAGTTTTCTCAGTGGTTTTGCACTCTCAAGTCCCAACCCCCTGCCTATCTAGTTTTAAACCCTCCCTAGTGGCAAAACAATTTTCCCTACAAGGGTATTGGTCTCCTTCTTGTACAGATCACCTCTACCCCAGAAAAAAGCCAAATAATTTGAGAACCTGAGTCCATGCCTGCTATACCTGCTGATCGGCCATGCAGTCATCTGGTCTTTATCTCTCTTCCTGGACTTAAATATTGAGTACAGGAGTTGGGATGTTATGTTGAAGTTGTTGGTGAGGCCTATTTGAGTATCAAACGGAGTTCTGGTCACCTACATACATAAAAGATATTAATAAGTTTGAAAGAGTAGAGAGAAAATTTGCTGGGATGTTGCTGGAACTTAAGGGCCTGAATTATAAGGAAAGGTAGAAAAAATTAGTACTTTATTCCTGAAAGCATAGGAAAATGAGGGGAGTTTTGATAGAGGTATACAAAATTATGAGGAGTGTATGCAAGCAGGCTTTTTCCACTGAGACTACATGGGTTAAGGGTGAAACATGAAATGTTTAAGGGAACATGAAGGGGAATTTCTTCACTCATAGTGACAGAGTGGAACGAGATGCCAGTGTAAGTGGTGGATGGAGGTTCGATTTGAACATTTAAGAGAAATTTGGAAAGGTACATGGATGGAAGGGTAATGAAGGGCTCTGGTCTGGGTGCAGATCGATGGGATGAGGCAGATTAATAGCTCAGGATGGACTAAATGGAACGAAGGGCCTGTTTTTGAGCTGTAAGTCTGACTGACTTAACACATCAGCAAGTGACATTGGCAGTGTGACAGAAAGGGTTGGCGATGTAATTCTGCTAAACCAGTTAGTCACTCCTCCTCATTTTCTCCTTGGTCTAGTTTCCCCAATAGTTCACACACTTGCCCTCCTGTTCTGCATTTCTTGGGAGTTCACCATTTACACACTCCAACAGTAAAACAATCACTAGTTAAACTCATCAAAACAATCCCTTTGGTTAATATACTCTACTGGTTTATAGCTCATAAAAATTAATACTCTAGGCACAGCCATTTCAAACAGTTTGATTTATTTTCGCTCAAACCATTACATTGGTTTGTAGACAGCAGAATGGCCCCAAAAGACATGAGGGACAACTTGGGGTACCCTAAAATAATGGCTGGGTTAGTAGCAGCAGGTGCACTACACCCTATGCAAGAACATTTAAACCCTTAGTTTGGCTTTGCTGAGAGGTGTGGAGGTTGGATTTGATGGTTGGTGAAAAGTTACATAAGAAAGTGCGTCATGGAGAAAGCCGTGTATACTTGTAGATTTTTGTACGTTTATTTTCATTTGCCTATTTAGAACATAGAACACAGAAAACCTACAGCACAATACAGGCTCTTCAGCCCACAATGCTTGCCGAACATGTAATTACTTTAGAAATTACCTAGGGTTACCCATAGCCCTTTATTTTTTTAAGCTCCATGTACCTTACCAGGAATCTCTTAAAAGACCCTATCGTATCAGCCTCCACCACTGTCGCAGGCAGCCCATTCCACACACTCACCACTCTCTGTGTAAAAAAACTTACCCCGACATCTCCTCTTTACCTAATTCCAAACAACTTAAAACTGTGCCCTCTCGTATTAGCCATTTCAGCCCTGGAAAAAGCCTCTGACTATCCACACAATCAATGCCTCTCAGCATCTTATACACCTCTATCAGGTCACCTCTCATCCTCCATCCAAGGAGAAAAGGCCAAGTTGATTCAACCTATTCAGGTAAGGCATGCTCGCCATTCCAGGCAACATCCTTGTAAATGTCTTCTGCACCACATCCTTCCTGTACTGAGGTGACCAGAACTGAGCACAGTACTCCTAGAGGGGTCTGACCAGGGTCCTACATTACCTCTCGGCTCTTAAACTCAATCTCATGGTTGATGAAGGCCAATGCACTATATGCCTTCTTAACCACAGAGTCAACATGTGCAGCAGCTTAGAGTGTCCTATGGACTTGGACCCCAAGATCCCTCTGATCCTCCATACTGCCAAGAGTCTTACCATTAATAATATATTCTGCCATTATATTTGACCTACCAAAATGAAACACCTCACACTTATCTGGATTGAACTCCATCTGCCAATTCTCAGCCCACTTTTGCATCCTATCGATGTCCCACTGTAACCTCTGATAGCCCTCCACACTATCCACAACACCCCCAACCTTTGTGTCATCAGCAAATTTACTGACCCATCCCTCCACTTCCTCATCCAGATCATCTATAAAAATCACAAAGAGAAGGGGTCCCAGAACAGATTCACTGGTCACCGACCTCCATGCAGACCCATCTACAACGACTCTCTGCCTTCTGTGGGCAAGCCAATTCTTGATTCACAAGGCAAGGTCCCCTGGGATCCCTTGCCTCCTTACTTTCTGAACAAGCCTTTCATGGGGTACCTTATCAAATGCCTTGCTGAAATCAATATACACTCCATCTACTGCTCTATCTTCATTAACGTGTGCAGTCACATCCTCAAAATATTCAATCGGGCTATCTCTACTCCCTTTCTTGAATAAGGGAACAGCATCTGCAAACTTCCAATCCTCTAGAAACTCTCCCGTCCCCATTGACGATGCAATCACTTCCCTCAACTCCCACAGTAGCCTGGGGTACATCTCGTCCAGACCCAGAGACTTATCCAACTTGATGCCTTCCAAAAGCTCCAGCACATCTTCTTTCTTAATGTCTTTCTTAATGCTCAAGCTTATCAATCCACTGTAAAGCATCCTTACAATTGCCAAGATCCTTTTCCGTAGTGAATACTGAAGCAAAGTATTCATTAATTACCTCTGCTATCTCCTCCGGGAAGTTGTTGGAATTGATTGTTAAGGATGAGATTACAGAGTATCTGGAGGCACATGATAAGATAGGCCAAAGCCAGCGTGGTTTCCTGAAAGGAAAATCCTGCCTGACAAACCCACTGAAATTCTTTGAGGTAATTACAAGCAGGGTGGACAAAGGAGATGCAGTAGACGTGGTGTACGTACTTGGATTTTCAAAAGGCCTTTGACAAAGTGCTGCACAAGAGGCTGCTTAGCAAGATAAGAGCCCATGGAATCACAGGGAAGTTACTAGCATGGGTGGAGCATTCGCTGGTCGGCAGAAAACAGAGAGTGGAAATAAAAGGATCCTATTCTGGCTGGCTACGGGTTACCAGTGGAGTTCCACAGATGTCAGTGTTGGGACTGCTGCTTTTTACAATGTGCATCAATGATTTGGAGTATGGTAATCATGGATTTGTGGCTAAATTTGCTGATGATACAAAGATAGGTAGAGTAGCAGGTAGTGTTGAGGAAACAGAGAGCCTGCAGAGAGACTTAGATAGTTTAGGGGAATGGGCAAAGTGGCAATTGAAATACAATGTTGGAAAGCGTATGGTCATGCAATTTGGTGGAAGAAATAAATGGGCAGACTATTATTTATATGGGGAGGGAATTCAAAATGCAGAGATGCAAAAGGACCTGGGAATCCTTGTGCAAGATACCCTAAAGGTTAACCTCCAGGTTGAGTTGGTTGTGAAGAAGGCGAATGTAATGTTGGCAGTCATTTCTACAGATATAGTAGGGATGTGATGTTGAGGCTCTATAAGGCATTGTGTGCAGTTTTGGGCTCCTTATTTTAGAAGGGATATATTGGCATTGGAGAGGGTTGAGAGAAAATTCACAAGAATGATTCCAGGAATGAAAGGGTTACCATATGAGGAACATCTGGCAACTCTTGGGCTGTATTCCCTGGAGTTCAGGAGAATCAAGGTATTGAGTATAAGAGTTGGAATGTAATGGTGAGGTTGTATAAGACATTGGTGAGACTGAATTTGGAGTATTGTATGCAGTTTTGGTCACCTAATTACAGGAAGGATATTAATACGGTTGAAAGAGTGCAGAGAAGGTTTACAAGGATGTCGCCGGGACTTGAGAAACTGAGTTACAGAGAAAGGTTGAATAGGTTAGGACTTTATTCCCTAGAGCATAGGAGAATGAGGGGTGATTTGATAGAGGTGTAATAAAATTATGATGGATATAGATAGAGTGAATGCAAGCAGGCTTTTTCCACTGAGGCCAGGGGAGGTAAAAAACAGAAGTCATGGGTTAAGGGTGAAGGGGGAAAAGTTTAAAGGGAACATTAGGGGGGCTTCTTCACACAGAGAGTGGTGGGAGAGTGGAATGAGCTGCCAGATGAAGTGGTGAATGCGGGCTTGCTTCTGACATTTAAGAAAAACTTGGACAGGTACATGGATAAGAGGGATTTGGAGGGATATGGTCCAGGTGCAGGACAGTGGGATTAGGCAGAAAAATGGTTCGGCACAGCCAAGAAGGGCCAAAAGGCCTGTTTCTGTGCTGTAATGTTCTATGGTTCTAATGAGGGGGATCTCATAGAAACATTCCAAATGTTAAAAGGCCTGAACAGATTAGATATGGCAAAGTTATTTCCCATGGTAGGGGATTCTAGGACAAGAGGGCACAAATTCAGGATTGAAGGACATCCTTTTAGAACTGAGATGCAGAGAAATTACTTTACTCAGAGCGTGGTAAATCTGTGGAATTAGTCACCACGAGCGGAAAGGAGGCCAAGTTATTGGGCGTATTTAAGGCAGAGATAGATTGGTTCTTGATTAGCCAGGGCATCAAAGGGTATGGGGTGAAAGCAGCAGAATGGGGATGACTGAAAGAATTGGCTCAGCCCATGATTGAATGGCGGAGCAGACTCAATGGGCCGAATGGACTACTTCTGCTCCTATATCTTATGGTTCCATACACACTTTTCCACTGTTAAACTTAGTTGGTCCTGTTCTCTCACATCTTATCCTCGTGCTCTACACATACTTGTAGAATGCCTTGGGGTTTTCTTTAATCCTGTTTGCCAAGGTCTTCTCATGGCCACTTCTTGCTCTCCTAATTTCATTTATAAGCTCCTGCCTGCTAGCCTTATAATCTTCTAGATCTCTATCATTCCCTAGTTTTTTGAACCTTTTGAAAACTTTTTCTTCTTGACTAGATTTTCAACAGCCTTTGTACACCACAGTTCCTGTACCCTATCATCCTTTTCCTGTCTCATTGGAATGTACCTATACAGAATGCCACGCAAATATACCCTGAACATTTGCCACATTTGTGCTGTACATATCCCAGAGAACATCTGTTCCCAATTTATGCTTCTAAATTCCTGCCTGAGAGCTTCAGATTTCCCCTTACTCCAATTAAGCACTTTCCTAACCTATCTGTTCCTATCCCTCTCCAATGCTATGGTAAAGGAGATAAAATTATGATCAGTATCTCCAAAATGCTGTCCCACTGAGCGACCTGACACCTGACCAGGTTCATTTCCCAATACCAGATCAAGTATAGCCTCTCCTCTTGCAGGCTTATCTACATATTGTCTCAGGAAACCTTCCTGGACATACCTAACAAACTCCACCCCATCTAAACCCCTGGCTTTAGGGAGATGCCAATCAATATTTGGGAAATTAAAATCTCCCAACACAACAACCCTGTTATTATTACACCTTTCCAGAATCTGTCTCCCTATCTGCTCCTCGATGTCCCTGTTACTATTGGGTGGTCTATAAAAAACACCCAGTAGAGTTATTGACCCCTTCCTGTTTCTAACTTCCACCCACAGAGACTCAGTAGACAATCTTTCCATGACTTCCTCCTTTTCTGCAGTCATGACACTATCTCTGATCAGCAGTGCCACGCCCCCACCTCTTTTGCTTCCCTCCCTATCCTTTCTGAAACATCTAAACCCTGTCACTCTAAGTAACCATTCCTGACCCTGAGCCATCCAAGTCTGTGTAATGGCCATAACATTATAGCTCCAAATACTCATCCATACTCTAAGCTTATCTACTTTGTTCTTGATGCTTCTTGCGTTAAAATAGTAACATCTCAAATCATTGGTCTGACTGTATCCCTTCTCTAGCACCTGCCTCTCTTCCCTCTTGCACCGTCTCCAAGCTTCCTTTATTTTAATTTTAATTTTTAATTGGGGAAGGGCAAATTATGAGGCTATAAGGCTAGAACTTGCGGGTGTGAATTGGGATGATGTTTTTGCAGGGAAATGTACTATGGACATGTGGTCAATGTTTAAGAATCTCTTGCAGGATGTTAGGGATAAATTTGTCCTGGTGAGGAAGATAAAGAATGGTAGGGTGAAGGAACCATGGGTGGCAAATGAGGTGGAAAATCTAGTCCGGTGGAAGAAGGCAGCATTCAGAGAACTCGGAAGAAGGCTGAAAAGCAGGACTTCCAGGGTAGTTATCTCTGGTTTGCTTCCAGTTCCTCGTGCTGGAGAGGGCAGGAACAGGGAGATAATGGATCTGAATGTGTGGCTGAGGAACTGGTACAGGAAGCAAGGATTTACATTCTTGGATCACTGGGATCTGTTTTGGGGTAGGGATGAATTGTACAAAAGGGATGGGTTGCACCTTAATAGGTGGGGGACCAGCATTCTGGCAGACAGGTTTGCCACTGCAACACAGATGTGTTTAAACTAAGTAATGGGGGGGGGGGGGGGGGGAGGGGATGAACTGGAAATATAAGGATTGAGTTAAAAGGAAAGTGAAAATAAGAAAAGTTAAAAAGGACAACAGAATCAATGGAGTAGAAAGCTCAAGAAGAGATCATACAGTGTGGCCAAGTGAAATAGGAATTGATATGAAAGGAGAGGGGAGTAACGAATTAAAAGTATTATATATGAATGCATGAAGTATAAGGAATAAAGTAGATGAGCTTGAGGCTCAGTTGGAAATTGGCAAGTACGATGTTGTGGGAATAACTGAGACATGGCTTCAAGCGGACAGGGCCTGGGAAATGAATATTCAAGGATATACATCTTATCAAAAGGACAGACTGACTGGCAGAGGGGGTGGAGTGGCTCTGTTGGTGAGGAATGATATTCAGTCCCTTGCGAGGGGGGACATAGAATCTGGGGATGTAGAGTCAGTATGGATAGAACTGAGAAATTCTAAGGGTAGAAAGACCCTAATGGGAGTTATCTACAGGCCCCCAAACAGCAGTCTGGATGTAGGGTGTAAGTTGAATGAAGAGTTAAAATTGGCATGTCGCAAAGGTAATGATACAGTTGTCATGGGGGATTTCAACATGCAGGTAGACTGGGAGAATTAGAATGGTACTGGACCCCAAGAAAGGGAGTTTGTGGGGTGCCTCCGAGATGGATTCTTAGAACAGCTTGTACTGGAGCCTACCAGGGAGAAGGCAATTCTAGATTTAGTGTTCTGCAATGAACCGTATTTGATCAGGGACCTCAAGGTAAAGGAACCATTAGGAGGTAGTGACCATAATATGATATGTTTTAACCTACAATTTGAGAAGGAGAAGGGAAAATCGGATGTGTCAGTATTACAGTTGAACAAAGGGAACTATGGAGCTATGAGGGAGGAGCTGGCCAAAGTTCAATGGAACAATACCCTAGCAGGGAAGGCAGTGGAACAAAAATGGCAGGTATTTCCGGGAATAATGCAGAAGGTGCAGGATCGGTTCATTCCAAAGAGGAAGAAAGATCCTAAGGGGAGTAAGGGGCAGCCATGGCTGACGAGGGAAGTAAAGGACAGTATAAAAATAAAAGAGAAGTATAACATAGCAAAGATGAGCGGGAAACCGGAGGACTGGGAAGCTTTTAAAGAGCAACAGAAGATAACAAAAAAGGCAATACGCCAAGAAAAAATGAGGTACGAAGGTAAACTAGCCAAGAATATAAAGGAGGATAGTAAAAGCTTCTTTAGGTATGTGAATAGCAAAAAAATAGTTAAGACCAAAATTGGGCCATTGAAGACAGAAACGGGTGAATTTATTATGGGGAACAAGGAAATGGCAGACGAGTTGAACAGGTACTTTGGATCTGTCTTCACTAGGGAAGACACAAACAATCTCCCAGATGTAATAGTGGCCAAAGGAACTAGGGTAAAGGATGAACTGAAGGAAATTTATATTAGGCAAGAAACGGTGTTGGATAGACTGTTGAGTCTGAAGGCTGATGATCTGCATCCCAGGGTACTTAAAAGCGGTGGCTCTAGAAATCGTGGACGCATTGGTAATCATTTTCCAATGTTCTATAGATTCAGGAACAGTTCCTGCTGACTGGAGGGTGGCTAATGTTGTCCCACTTTTCAAGAAAGGAGGGAGAGAGAAAACAGGGAATTATACACCGGTTAGCCTGACGTCAGTGGTGGGAAAGATGCTGGAGTCAATTATAAAAGAGGAAATTACGACACATTTGGATAGCAGTAGAAGGATCAGTCCGAGTCAGCATGGATTTATGAAGGGAAAATTATGCTTTTTTTAAAAAAATTTTTTATTAGTTTTTCAAAACATTTTACAAAATTAAAAACCCCAAATCCCAATGGGGAGCATTAATACAGTGCAAGATTAAGCATACAATAACAATATGCTACAAAGGAAGAGAATTTAACAAAAAAGCACCTAAATTAAAGACAAGTGAGCTTAGTGTCCTCCCCAAGCCCCACCACACAAGAAAAAAACAACAACAACTCCAGACCAACCACCACACAGTATAAAGAGTATAAGTCCGGACAGTCAAACTCCCAGACTGTGAATACACTTAGCAACAGAGAATAATACTGCCTGCTACCAGAAAAAAAAGGGAGCTGAAAGCAAGGGACCAAAAAGAAGAAAAAAAAAGAAAAGAAAAAACCCTAGTCAAGAGGAAGGTTATGAAAGTACTCGATAAAAGGTCCCCAGACCTTATGGAACTTTAGATCCGAATTAAGAACTGAATAATGAATTTTTTCGAGGTCCAAGCAGGCCATAATGTCGTTAAGCCATTGCGCATGGGTGGGCAGGGCAACATCTCTCCATCTAAGGAGGATCAAGCGTCTCGCCAGGAGAGAGGCAAAGGATAGTATTCGGCATTTGGTCGGACCCAGACATAAATCTGTCTCACCCCAAAAACCGAACAGAGCAATTAAGGGGTTAGGTTCTAGGTGCTGATTCAGAATACCCGATAATGTAGTGAAGACATCTTTCCAGAATTTCTCCAAACTAGGACAGAACCAGTACATGTGGATGAGAGAGGCCACGTCCCTCTTGCATTTATCACAGAGTGGGAAAATTATGCTTGACTAATCTTCTGGAGTTTTTTGAGGATATAACTATGAAAATGGACAAGGGACAGCCAGTGGATGTAGTGTACCTGGACTTCCAGAAAGCTTTTGATAAAGTCCCACATAGGAGATTAGTGGGCAAAATTAGGGCACATGGTATTGGGGGCAGAGTACTGACATAGATTGAAAATCGGCTGGCTGACAGGAAACAAAGAGTAGTGATTAACGGGTCCTTTTCGGAACGGTAGGCTGTGACCAGTGGGGTACCGCAAGGTTCGGTGCTGGGACCGCAGCTGTTTACAATATACATTAATGATTTAGATGAAGGGATTAAAAGTAACATTAGCAAATTTGCTGATGACACAAAGCTGGGTGGCAGTGTGAAATTTCAAGAGGATGTTATGAGAATGCAGGGTGACTTGGACAGGTTGGGTAAGTGGGCAAATGTATAGCAGATGCAGTTTAATGTGGATAAATGTGAGGTTATCCACTTTGGTGGCAAGAACAGGAAGGCAGATTACTATCTAAATGGAGTCAAGTTAGGAAAAGGGGAAGTACAACAAGATCTAGGTGTTCTTGTACTTCAGTCAATGAAAGCAAGCATGCAGGTACAGCAGGCAGTGAAGAAAGCTAATGGCATGCTGGCTTTTATAACAAGAGGAATTGAGTATAGGAGTAAAGAGGTCCTTCTGCAGCTGTACAGGGCCCTGGTGAGACCCCACCTGGAGTATTGTGTACAGTTTTGGTCTCCAAATTTGAGGAAGGACATTCTTGCTATTGAGGGAGTGCAGCGTAGGTTCACAAGGTTAATTCCTGGAATGGCGGGACTGTCATATGTTGAAAGATTGGAGTGACTGGGCTTGTATACACTGGAATTTAGAAGGATGAGAGGGGATCTGATTGAAACATATAAGATTATTAAGGGATTGGACACACTGGAGGCAGGAAGCATGTTCCCACTGATGGGTGAGTCCAGAACTAGAGGCCCCAGTTTAAGAATAAGGGGTAGGCCATTTAGAACAGAGATGCAGAAAAACTTTTTCACCCAGAGAGTGGTGGATATGTGGAGGCCAAGTCTCTGGATGCATTCAAGAGAGAGTTAGATAGAGCTCTTATAGATAGCGGGGTCAAGGGATATGGGGAGAGGGCAGGAATGGGGTACTGATTGTGTATGATCAGCCATGATCACAGTGAATGGCGGTGCTGGCTAGAAGGGCCGAATGGCCTACTCCTGCACTTACTGTCTATATCCCTAGGACCCCCGCCCCAACTCCATATCCCCTGGGGCCCTAGTCTATTGTCTATTGTTTAGGAAGCAAGGATCAGATGGGTCTATTGAGGAAGATAGGGTAGCAAAAAAGAAGCTTAAGAAGGGGCTGAGAAGAGCAAGAAGGGGGCATGAGAAGGCCTTGGCGAGTAGGGTAAAGGAAAACCCCAAGGCATTCTTCAATTATGTGAAGAACAAAAGGATGACAGGAGTGAAGGTAGGACCGATTAGAGATATATGTGGGAAGATGTGCCTGGAGGCTGTGGAAGTGAGCAAGGTCCTCAAAGAATACTCCTCTTCGGTATTCACCACTGAGAGGGCACTTAATGATGGTGAGGACAATATGAGTGAGGTTGATGTTCTGGAGCATGTTGATATTAAGGGAGAGGAGGTGTTGGAATTGTTAAAATACATTAGAACAGATAAGTCCCTGGGGCCTGATGGAATATTCCCTAAGCTGCTCCATGAGGCAAGGAAAGAAATTGCTGAGCCTCTGGCTAGGATCTTTATGTCCTCGTTGTCCATGGGAATGGGAATGGAGGATTGGAGGGAGGTGAATTTTGACCTCTTGTTCAAAAAAAGTAGTAGGGATAGTCCAGGTAATTATAGACCAGTGAGCCTTACGTCTGTGGTGTTGGAAAAGATTCTTAGAGGTAGGATCTATGGGCATTTATAGAATCATGGTCTGATCAGGGATAGTCAGCATGGCTTTGTGAAGGGCAGATCATGCCTAACAAGCCTGATAGAGTTCTTTGAGGAGGTGACCAGGCATATAGATGAAGGTAGTGCAGTGGAAGTGATCTACATGGATTTGACAAGGTTCCACACGGTAGGCTTATTCAGAAAGTCAGAAGGCATGGGATCCAGGGAAGTTTGGCCAGGTGGATTCAGAACTGGCTTGCCTGCAGAAGGCAGAGGGTCATGGTGGAGGGAGTACTTTCAGATTGGAGGGTTGTGACTAGTGGTGTCCCACAAGGATCTGTTCTGGGACCTCTACTTTTTGTGATTTTTATTAACGACCTGGATGTGGGGATAGAAGGGTGGGTTGGCAAGTTTGCAGATGACATAAAGGTTGATGGTGTTGTAGATAGTGTAGAGGATTGTCAAAGATTGCAGAGAGACATTGATAGGATGCAGAAGTGGGCTGAGAAGTGGCAGATGGAGTTCAACCCAGAGAAGTGTGAGGTGGTACACTTTGGAAGGACAAACTCCAAGGCAGAGTACAAAGTAAACGGCAGGATACTTGGTAGTGTGGAGGAGCAGAGGGATCTGGGGGTACATGTCCACAGATCCCTGAAAGTTGCCTCACAGGTAGATAGGGTAGTTAAGAAAGCTTATGGGGTGTTAGCTTTCACAAGTCGAGGGGATAGAGTATAAGAGATGCGATGTAATGATGCAGCTCTATAAAACTCTAGTTAGGCCACACTTGGAGTACTGTGTCCAGTTCTGGTCACCTCAGTATAGGAAGGATGTGGAAGCATTGGAAAGGGTACAGAGGAGATTTACCAGGATGTTGCCTGGTTTAGAGAGTATGGATTATGATCAGAGATTAAGGGAGCTAGGGCTTTACTCTTTGGAGAGAAGGAGGATGAGAGGAGACATGATAGAGGTGTACACGATATTAAGAGGAATAGACAGAGTGGACAGCCAGCGCCTCTTCCCCAGGGTACCACTGCTCATTATAAGAGGACATTGCTTTAAGGTAAGGTGAGGGAAGTTCAAGGGGGATATTAGACAATAGACAATAGGTGCAGAAGTAGACCATTCGGCCCTTCGAGCCTGCACCGCCATTCTGAGATCATGGCTGATCATCTACTATCAATACCCGGTTCCTGCCTTGTCCCCATATCCCTTGATTCCCCTATCCATAAGATACCTATCTAGCTCCTTCTTGAAAGCATCCAGAGAATTGGCCGCCACTGTCTTCTGAGGCAGTGCATTCCAGACCCCCACAACTCTCTGGGAGAAGAAGTTTTTCTTTAACTCCATCCTAAATGACCTACCCCTTATTCTCAAACTATGCCCTCTGGTACTGGACTCTCCCAGTATCTGGAACATATTTCCTGCCTCTATCTTGTCCAATTCCTTAATAATCTTAAATGTTGCAATCAGATCCCCTCTCAATCTCCTTAATTCCAGCGTGTACAAGCCCAGTCTCTCTAACCTCTCTGCGTAAGACAGTCCGGACATCCCAGGAATTAACCTTGTGAATCTACGCTGCACTTCCTCTACAGCCAGGATATCCTTCCTTAACCCTGGAGACCAAAACTGTACACAATACTCCAGGTGTGGTTTCACCAGGGCCCTGTACAAATGCAAAAGGATTTCCTTGCTCTTGTACTCAATTCCCTTTGTAATAAAGGCCAACATTCCATTAGCCTTCTTCACTGCCTGCTGCACTTGCTCATTCACCTTCAGTGACTGATGAACAAGGACTCCTAGATCTCTTTGTATTTCTCCCTTACCTAACTCTACACCGTTCAGATAATAATCTGCCTTCCTGTTCTTACTCCCAAAGTGGATAACCTCACACTTATTCACATTAAACGTCATTTGCCCACTCACTCAGCCTATCCAAGTCATCCTGAATTCTCCTAACATCCTCATCACATGTCACATTGCCACCCAGCTTAGTATCATCAGCAAACTTGCTGATGTTATTCTCAATGCCTTCATCTAAATCGTAAACAGCTGTGGTCCCAATACCGAGCCCTGTGGCACCCCACTAGTCACCACCTGCCATTCCGAGAAACACCCATTCACTGTTACCCTTTGCTTTCTATCTGCCAACCAGTTTTCTATCCATGTCAATATCTTCTCCCCAATGCCATGAGCTCTGATTTTACCCACCAATCTGCTATGTGGGACCTTATCAAATGCCTTCTGAAAATCGAGGTATACTACATCCACTGGATCTCCCTTGTCTAACTTCCTGGTTACATCCTCGAAAAACTCCAATAGATTAGTCAAGCATGATTTACCCTTGGTAAATCCATGCTGGCTCGGCCCAATCCTATCACTGCTATCTAGATATGCCACTATTTCATCTTTAATAATGGACTCTAGCATCTTCCCCACTACTGATGTTAGGCTGACAGGATGATAGTTCAGTGGGATAACATTAGCCATTCTCCAATCCTCAGGAACTGATCCTAAATCTAAGGAACAATGGAAAATGATTACCAATGCATCCGCAATTCCCAGGGCCACCTCCTTTAGTACCCTAGGATGCAGACCATCTGGACCTGGGGATTTGTCAGCCTTCAGTCCCATCAGTCTACTCATCACCGTTTCCTTCCTAATGTCAATCTGTTTCATTTCCTCTGTTATCCTATGTCCTTGGCCCATCCATACATCTGGGAGATTGTTTGTGTCTTCCCTAGTGAAGACAGATCTAAAGTACTTATTAAGGTCTTCTGCCATTTCTCTGTTTCCCATAACAATTTCACCCAATTCATTCTTCAAGGGCCCAACATTGTTCTTAACTATCTTCTTTCTCTTCACATACCTAAAAAAGCTTTTGCTATCCTCCTTTATATTCCTGGCTAGCTTGCGTTCGTACCTCATTTTTTCTCCCTGTATTGCCTTTTTAGTTAAGTTCTGTTGTTCCTTAAAAATTTCCCAATCATCTGTCCTCCCACTCACCTTAGCTCTGTCATACTTCCCTTTTTTTAATGCTATGCAATCTCTGACTTCCTTTGTCAACCACTGTGGCCCCTTTCCCCCCTTTGAATCCTTCCTTCTCTGAGGGATGAATTGGTTTTGCACCTTGTGCATTATTCCCAAGAATACCTGCCATTGCTGTTCCACTGTCTTTTCTGCTAGGATATCCGTCCAGTTAACTTTGGCCAGCTCCTCCCTCATGGCTCCATAGTCTCCTTTGTTCAACTGCAACACTGACACCTCCGATCTGCCCTTATCCTTCTCAAATTGCAGATAAAAACTTATCATATTATGGTCACTACCTCCTAATGGCTCCTTTACTTCAAGATCGCTTATCAAATCCTGTTCATTACACAACACTAAATCCAGAATAGCCTTGTCCCTGGTCGGCTCTCGTACAAGCTGTTCCAAGAATGCATCCCGCAGGTACTCTACAAAATCCCTATCCTGGGGTCCAGCACCAACCTGATTCTCCCAGTTCACCTGCATGTTGAAATCCCCCATAACTACTGCGACATTACCTTTGCCACATGCCAATGTTAACTCCCTATTCAACTTGCACCCAATATCCATGCCACTGTTTGGTGGCCTGCAGGCAACACCCATTAGGGTCTTTTTGCCCCTACTGTTCCTCAGTTCTATCCACACAGACTCTACTTCTCCTGATCCTATGTCCCCCCTTGCAAAGGACTGAATCTCATTCCTCAGCAACAGGGCCACCCCACCTCCTCTGTCCACATTTCTGTCCCTACTAGAGGAAGGTTTTCACTCAGAGAGTGGTTGGTGTGTGGAATGCACTGCCTGAGTCAGTGGTGTAGGCAGATACACTAGTGAAGTTTAAGAGACTACTAGACAGGTATATGGAGGAATTTAAGGTGGGGGTTATATGGGAAGCAGGGTTTGAGGGTCAGCACAACATTGTGGGCCGAAGGGCCTGTAATGTGCTGTACTATTCTATGTACTATGTTGTATTTGTGAGCCAACCGCCCCTTCCTCCGTCTCTTCAGTTCGGTTCTCACCCCCCAGCAATTCTAGTTTAACCTCTCCCCAATAGCCATAGCAAACCTCCCCGCCAGGATATTGGACCCCCTCAGATTTAAGCGCAACCCATACTTTTTGTACAGGTCACGCCTGTCCCAAAATAGGTCCCAGTGATCCAGAAATCTGAATCCTGCCCTCAGCCACACACTTATCCTCCACCTCATTCTATTCCTGTATTCACTATTGTGTGGCACAGGCAGTAATCCTGAGATTGCTACCTTTGAGGGCCTGCTTCTCAACTTCCTTCCTAACTCCCTGTAGTCTGTTTTCAGGAACCAGCTCCCTTCTACCTACGTCATTGGTATCAATATGTACCACAACCTCTGGCTGTTCACCTTCCCACTTCAGGATATCGTGGATGTGATCAGAAACATCCCAGACTCTGCACCTGGGAGGCAAACTACTATCAATGTTTCTTTCATGCATCCACAGAATTGGCTCCCTGATCCCTTAGCTCTAGAGTCCCCTATTACTGCTGCCTTCTTCCTTTCCCTGCCCTCTGAGCCACAGAAAATACTTTTTATGTAAATACTTTTTCTTCACATCTTTTGGACAGCTTTTGCTCTTTTTCCCCCCAGCACTTAATAAAATATCTTGCTCTTATGTGCTGCTGCAGATTACCATCTGTTTTTTTTTCCAACTGGTGACCCTCGTCGGGCACACTTGATAGCGAGGTGTGACAGGCTGTAATGCAAGATCACTACACTTGAGTTCCTGCATTTTAATTTCTTACTTAACTGTCCATAGTCATCCTGCAGATCTTCATCCCTTGTTCTACCCATGTCATTTGTAACAGTGTGTACAATGACCTCTGGCTTTTTACCTCGAGAATTTTCTATAGCCGCTCAGAGACATTCTTGACCTTGGCACCAGGAGGCAATGCACTATTCTGGCATCTCTCTGCAGCCACAGAATCTCCTATCTCTCACCCTCACTATAAAATATTTGACATTTCTACTCTGGGAAAAAGACTGTGCCTCTCATAATTTTATAAACTTCTGTCAAACTGTCCCGTAACTTCTGGCATTCCAAAGAAAACAATCTTAAGTTTTTCCTTATGGCTCTCTCATCCAGGCAGCAACCCAGTGAACCTTTTTGACACCTTCTCCAAGCCTCCATGTTAATTGTAATGGGGTAACCAGAACTGACACAGTATTCCAAGTGAGTCTTATTATTGTTTTGTATTGGCAGCTTGTTGTCTTTAGCACACTGGTTGTTTGTCTCTCCTTTTAGGTTTGTCTTTCATTAATTCAGAATCGTAACATCTCTCTTTGGCATGTTTGATGCATCCATCACCATGAAGACCACCACAAAGTAGTTATTCAAAGCCTCAGCCATTTCCTCATTATCCAATATCAATTCCCCCTTCTTGTTCTCCAAGGGACCTACATTCACTTAAGCCACCCGTTTCCACTTTATAGAATTATAACAACTTTTACTATCAGTTTTTATATTTTGTGCTAGTTTATTTTCATAATCTAGGTTCCCTTTCTTTATTGCTTGCTTAGTGGTTCTTTTTTGCTTTTTAAAGTTTTCCCAATCTTCCAGTTTCCCACTATTCTTGGCGACTTTGTATGCACAAGCTTTTAGTTTGATGCCTTCTTTTATTTCCTTAGTCCAAGACTGGCTCTCCCCACTCTTACTGTCCTTGCTTTTAACTGGAATATACTTTTGTTGAGCATGTGAAAAATCTCATTAAAAATCTTCCACTGTTCCACCATATCGTCTGCATTCCCAGTCTACGCTAGGCAAACCCTTCCTCATCCCATTGTAGTCTCCATTGTTGAGGCATAATACACTGGTTTTAGATCAAATTATTGCACCCTCCATATGTATGAGAAATTCAATCATACTGTGATCACTCTTTCCAAGAGGATCTCTAACTACAAGATCACTAATTCTACCTGTCTTATTGCACATTCTATGTGTTTCTTGGACTTACTGTGTATACCCAGAATAAAATAAATGCCAAAGTTGTATATGGTGACATATATGTAACACCAGGAAAAGTTTCACTGCTAATGTAATGTTTTTTCCATAGCAGCAGCGTTTGGGTTATGGCTAGAGATAACGGGGGCTTTGGAATGTGCACCATCCAATGAAGGGAGTGTTATTTCTTGTTGTGTGCCTGAGAACAAGGTAATCTGGGTCTTTTGTTCAGCAAGAGATGAAGAGACACCAGAAAGGAGAGGCTGTAGACAACAGGACAGAGTGGACTTGGAGTGGGTCTGGAAGCCAATGATGCCTGGGGACATTGATGGAGGGTCAATGGAAGGGAACCTGTGAGCTCCAACTTGAACACATTAGACTGTTTCATTAAAATGGGCCCTTTCCTTTTTGTTTTTCTTTACTAACCCCTTAGTCAAATTAAGCATTATAAAGCTAAATTGTTTAATTGCATATTAATATTGTGGCTGTTATTTCGTGGTACTGATTAGTAACAGGGGAACAAATCACACAGCATCCACACAAACAAGAGGTTTTGCACCTCAGATTTCACACGTTTGGCAGGGCCACAGACTGTCTTCCCTGGACTAACGCTGCCAGCTGAACCTGAGGGTTACATATATGTTGATAATGAATTTACTTTGAACTTTGAAGTGTACTTCCTCCCTGTGTGTAGAAATGAGAAGAGGGCATGTCCTGGGTTACATATAACAGTTGGTCAATGACTTCCCGACTCCTGGACCAACTGTTCCACTTTCCATTTTCCCACTTCCACACAGTTCATTTCACCACACCCACTCACTGAAATTCTGATCAGCAAGTTTCCTTTACTCCATATCCCTATAGGACTTGGCAGTATATCATTGTGTGAGGGATTGGCCCTGGGCCCATGCTCGATCTCTAGGCTAGATATAGACTCAAATAAAGGAACTCAGAGTGATTGCTCTTCCTTTGAATCCTAAGTCCTCTACTTTTAAACCATCACAATATAATTCCCAGCACCTTGGTTGCACTGATCTTTTGGATCCTCTTCGTCTGTAGGTACTGGAATATGGCAGAAACTCCATGCAGGCAAATTTCATCCAAAGGCTTCTCCAATGGGTTTCTCTCCAGGTATAGAATTTCCAGATTTTGCAAATGATCTAAGTTTGCTGGGAGATGAGATATGCGATTACAGTTCAGTAGAAGCTTCTGTAATCCTGTGGGAACACAACAAGTTTAAGCACTATAAAACATTCATGTTAGCTGCACCGAATTTTCAAGGTCTCCATTACTCTCTATTGGGTCCTATCATTTGTTAAGCTGTTCCACTCTCTCTACTGTGACTCAGAAATAGGTTTAATATTATGGATGTATGGCATGAAATTTGTTGTTTTGCACCAGCAGCAGATCATAAGACACAGGAGCAGAAGTAGGCCATTCAGCCCATCGAGTCTGTTCTGCCATTCTATCATGGGTGATTGATCCTGGATCCCAATCAACCCCATACACCTGCCTTCTCACCATATCCATTAATGCCCTGACCAATCGGAAATTATCAGCTTCCGCTTTAAATATACCCATAGACATGGCCCCCACTGTAGTCTGTGGAAGCATTCCACAGATTAATTACACATTGGCTACAAAAATTCCTTCTTACCTCTACTCTAAAAGGTCACCCCTCAATTCTGAGGCTGTGCCCTCTAGTTCTGGATACCCCCCACCATCTTCTCCACATCCACCTGATCTAGTCCTTTCAACATTTGATAGCTTTCAATGAGATTGCCCCACATTTTTCTAAATTCCAATGAGTACAGTCACAAAGCTGCCTAACAGTCCTCTATGTTAACCACTTCATTCCCAGAATCATCCTCGTGAACCTCCTCTGAATTCTCTCCAATGACAACACATCCTTTCTGAGATATGGGGTTCAAAACTATTGACAATACTCCAAGTGCAGCCTGACTCATGTCTTATAAAGCCTCAGTATTATCTCCTAGCTTTTATATTTTATCCCCCTTGAAAGAAATGCCAACATTGCACTGCCTTCTTTACCATAGACTCAACCTATAAATTAACCTTCGGAGTCTTGCATGATGTCCCTCTTCACCCTCTTCACCTCTGATGTTTGAATTTTCTCCCCTTTTAGATAATAGTCTGTACTATTGTTCCTTTTACCAAAATGCATTATCATACATTTTCCAACACTGTATTTTATCTGCCACTTTTTTGCCCATTCTCCCAATTGTCCTGCTGTGATTTCATTGTTTCCTCAGCACTACCTACCTCTCCACCTATCTTCATATCATCAGCAAACTTTGTCACAAAGCCATCAATTCCATTATCTAAATCACTGACAAACAATGTGAAAGGTAGCGGTCCCAATACTGACCCCTTAGGAACAGCACCAGAAAAGGCCCCTTTTATTCCCACTCATCAAATTTTGCCTGTCAGCTATTCCTCTATCCATGCCAGTATCTTTCCTGTAACACCATAGGATTTTATCTTGTTACGCAGCCTCGTGTGGCATCTTATCAAAGGCATTAGACATTGTTACGAATGAGGAGCAACTCTGATGGGCAGAAGGGTGCAAAGTCGCCCCCCCCCCCTTTTTGAGAATCGCAAAATCGCTATTATTTCGGGTCTGATACCAAGGAAATGAGAGAGATAAACAGCTCATGTCAGTTAATGAGAGAGAGACAACGCAGAGATACACAAAAGTGGAATGTCTCCTCCTAACAAAAGTGGAACGGAACCACTGATTACTGCTATTGTCTCTTGGAGAAGGAATTGTGTATTGAGTACTGTTCTATTCATTGATACCCCTCAGGGGGCAACCAGAGTGGTCTGGTTGATGGGTTGCATCATCCCAACCTGATTGACACTTGAGACCCCATGAGTGGGGATAAAAGTAGGGTCTGGGGGAACACCCCTCAGACGCACCAGGAGAGACGCTACGAGACTGGTGGGGGCTTGTGTGTGTGTCCACCCTTGCCTGGGTGATGAGTCCACCACGGAATGGTCTAGCTAAAGGATGGAGGGGTCATACATGAATGGCCACAACAACAACGCATCGACGGATCAAGATCGTAAAAGGAAAGTCGGCAAGTCAATAGCTGTTACTCTCTCTCTCTCTCCAACAATTGCAACACAGCAACCAACAACTACAGCAGCCTGCATGAACTGAACTGAACTGAACTTTATATTTCCATCGGACAATTCATTATCCTCTAGACAATGATAGAGCTTATTTCTTATTGATTATTATTATATCCGCACTTTTAGGTTTAGTATTGATGATGTATATTATCTGTATATTTGCATTGATATTATTTTTGTGTATTTTTACTAATAAATACTGTTAAAAATAGTATCACCAAACTCCAACGGATACTCCTATCTTTGCTGGTAAGATACCCAGTTACAGGGTTCGTAACAACATTAAGACAATAAGATATAGGAGCAGATGTAGACAATTTGGCCCATTGAGTCTGCTCTACGATTCAGTCATGGGCTGATCCAATTCTTCTAGTCATCCCCACTCCGCTGCCTTCACCCCATACTCTTTGATGCCCTGGCTAATCAAGAACCTATCTATCTCTGCCTTAAGTACACCTAATGACCTGGCCTTCACAGCCACACGTGGCAACAAATTTCACAGATTTACCAGCCTCTGACTAAAGTAATTGCTCTGCATCTCAGTTCTAAATGGACGTCCTTCAATCCTGAAGTCATGCCCTCTTGTACCAGAATCCCCTACCATGGGAAATAACTTTGCCATATCTAATCTGTTCAGGCCTTCTAAAAATCCAAGTAAATGACATCTACAGCCTCTCCTTTGTCCACCCGGCTTGTTACTCCCTTGAAGAACTCTTAACAGATTTGTCAGGCAAGATTTCCCTTTAGAGAAACCATGCTGACCTTGACTTACTTTATCATTTGTCTCCAAGTACCTTGAAACCTCATCCTTAATAATGGACTCCGACATTTTCCCAACCACTTAGGTTAGGCTAATTGGCCTATAATTTCCTTTCTTTTGCCTTCCTGCTTCCAGGACCATGCCAGAATCAAGTCATTCTTGAAAGATCATAATCAATGCATCTGTTATCTCTTCAGCAACTTCTCTCAGGTCTCTGGTATGTAGTCCATCTGGTCCAGGTGACTTATCCACCTTAAGACCTTTTTCCTTTACAATAGCAATGGCACTCACTCCTGCTCCCTGACACTCTTGCCCTCTGGCACACTACTAGTGTCTTTCACAGTGAAGTCTGATGCAAAGTACTTGTTAAGTTCACCAGCATCATTTTCCAGTGGTCTAATATCAACTCTCATCTCTCTTTTACTCTTGTTATAACTGAAAAAAACTTTTAGTATCTTGCTTTATATTATTGGCAAGATTGTCCTCATATTTTAACTTTTCTTATGGCTTTGTTAGTTGCCTTTTGTTGGATTTTAAAAACTTCCCAATCATTCAAATTCCTACACTTTTGCTACCTCATTTGCCCTTTCTTTGGCTTTTATGCAGTCCTTAACTTCCCTTGTCAGCCACAGGTGCCTACCCCTTCCATTTGAAAACAACTTCTGCTGGGGAATATATCTATCCTAAGCCTTGTGAACTATACCCAGAATTTTCAGCCACCTCTGTTCTGTCGTCATCTCTGCCAGTATCCTCCTCCAATCCACCTGGGCAAGATCCTATCTCATGCCTCTGTAAGTCCATTGTGCTACTAATATATCTGACTTATGTTTCTCCCTCTCAAATTGCAGAATGAATTCAATCATATTATGATCACTGCCTCTTAAGGGTTCTTTTACATTAAGCTCCCTAATAAAATCTGGATTATTACACAACACTCGATCTAAGATAAGCTCAAGCACAAGCTGCTCTAAAAAAATCTCGTAGGCATTCAACAAGTTCCCTCTTTTGTGATCTGACACCAAACTGATTTTCTCAACCCCCTTGCATATCGAAGTCCTCCACTACAATTGTGACATTGCCCTCATTATATGCCCTTTCCAGCTCTTCCTGCAATCTCAGTCTCACATCTTGGATACTATTTGGAGGCCTATATACGATTCCCATAATTTTATCTTTGCAGTTTCTGAACTCCACCCACAAAGATTCAACATTCCCTGACCCAATGTCACCTCTTTCTAAAGGTGTAATTCCATCTCTTACCAACAGAGACACACCATCGCCTATGCCTCCCTGCCTGCCCTCTTGATACAAAGTATATCCTTTGATATTAAGCTCCCAACTATGACCTTGTTTTGAGTCAAGACTCAGTGATGCCCACAACATTATAGTGACCAATCTCTAATTGTGCCACAAGTTCATCCACCTTATTTGACAGGACGGGATGTACCCCAGGCTGCTGTGGGAGGCAAGGGAGGAGGTTGTTGACCATCTGGCAATGATCTTTGCATCATCAATGGGGATGGGAGAGGTTCCGGAGTATTAGAGGGTTGCAGATGTTGTTCCCTTATTCAAGAAAGGGAGTAGAGATAGCCCAGGAAATTGTTGACCGGTGAGTCTTAAATCAGTGGTTGGTAAGTTGGAGAAGATCCTGAGAAGCAGGATTTATGAACATTTGGAGAGGCAGAATATGATTAGGAATAGTCAGCAATGGCTTTGTCAAAGGCAGGTCATGCCTTATGAGCATAATTGAATTTTTTGAGGATGTTACTAAACACATTGATGAAGGTAGAACAGTAGATGTAGTGTATATAGATTTCAGCAAGGCATTTGATAAAGTACCCCATGCAAGGCTTATTGAGAAAGTAAGGAGGCATGGGATCCATGGGGACCTTGCTTTGTGGAGCCAGGATTGGCTTGCCCACAGAATGCAAAGAGTGGTTGCAGATGGGTCATATTCTGCATGGAGTCGGAAAACAGTGGTGTGCCTCAGGGATCTGTTCTGGGACCTTTTCTCTTTGTGATTTTTATAAATGACCTGGATGAGGAAGTGGAGGGATGGGTTAGTAAGTTTGCTGATGACACAAAGGTTGGAGGTGTTGTGAATAGTGTGGAGGGCTGTTAGAGGTTACAGCAGGACATTGATAGGATGCAAAACTGGGCTGAGAAGTGGCAGATGGAGTTCAAATAGTAGGTCGAATATGATGGCAGAATATAGTATTAATGGTAAGACTCTTGGCAATGCGAAGGATCAGAGGGATCTTGGAGTCCGAGTCCATAGGACTCTCAAAGCTGCTGCGGAGGTTGACTTGTGTGCAGAAGAAGGCTTATGGTGTATTGGCCTTCATCAACCATGGGATTGAGTTTAAGACCCAGGAGGTAATGTTACAGCTATATAGGATCCTAGTCAGACCCCACTTGGAGTACTGTGCTCAGTTCTGGTCACCTCAGTACAGGAAGGATGTGGAAACTATAGAAAAGGTGCCGAGGAGATTTACAAGGATGTTGCCTGGATTGGGAAACATGCTTTATGAGAACAGGTTGAGTGAAACTTGGTCTTTTCTCCTTGGAGCGACAGAGGATGAGAGGTGACCTGATAGAGGTATATAAGATGATGAGAGGCATTGATCATGTGGATAGTCAGAGGCCTTTTCCCAGGGCTGAAATGGCTAGCGCAAGAAGGCGCAGTTTTAAGGTGCTTTGGAAGTAGGTACAGAGGAGATGTCAATGGTAAGTTTTTTACACAGAGGGTGGTGAGTGTGTGGAATGGGCTGCCGACAACGGTGGTGGAGGCGGATATGATAGGGTCTTTTAAGAGACTCCTGGATAGGTACATGGAGCTTAGAAAAATAGAGGGCTATGTGTAACCCTAGGTAATTTCTAAAGTAAGTACATGTTCGACACAGCATTGTGGGCTGAAGGGCCTGCATTGTGCTGTAGGTTTTGTATGCTTCGAACTCACCGATTTAACTTTAGCCTAATCATAGGACAATATACAATGACCAATTCACCTACCAACCAGTTCATCTTTGGATTATGGGAGGAAAGCAGAGCACCCAGTAGAAATTGGTGGGAGAATGTACAAACTCGTTACAGGCAGCGGCAGGAATTGAACCTGGGTCACTGGTACCGTAAAGTATTGTGCTAACCAATACGCCACCCCGTAAATTGTAATTTATAGTTATTGCAATGTACTGAAAGAACATCGAAGGATGTACATTTCATCGAAAGGACTGGCAGGAAGGCATATGCGTTGGTGCCACACATGAGGCTGCTTCACAAGATAAAATCCTATGGATTTACAGAAAAGGTACTGGCATGGATAGAGGAATGGCTGACAGGTAGGAGCACTGAGAGGGATTAAGGGGGCATTTTCTGGTTGACTGCCAGTGACTAGTGGTGATCCTCAGGGGTCAGTATTGGGACCGCTATTTTTCCACATTGTTTGTCAACGACTTGGACAATGGAATTGATGATTTTGTGGCAAAGTTTGTGGATGATATGAAGATAGGTGGAGGGGTAGGTAATGCTGAGGAAGCAATGCAATTGCAGCAGGACTTAGACAAATTGGAAGAATGGACAAAAAAGTGACAGATGGAGCACAGTGTTGAGAATGCATGATAATACATTTTAGTAAAGGGAACGATAGTGCGGACTATTATCTAAATGGAGAGAAAATTCAAACATTAAACATGCAAAGGGACTTAGGAGTCCTCATGCAAGAATCCCAGAAGGTTAATTCCTAGGTTGAGTCTGTGGTAAAGATGTTTGGCATTTACTTCTTTCTTTTTACAATATTTTTATTCAGAAGAAAAAACAAGATTTACAGAGTGCAACACATCTCAATATAACTTGTGTACATTCATATATTGTGATAAAAATTGATCAAAATGTTATAGCATAACACATAAAGGTATGCCACACTGTAATAAAAAATTTTAAGATAGGTCATACATCATAAAATAAATTTTTTATATATATAAAAAAGTCAACCCCTACCAACTACCAAAGAAAAAAGCTGATGGATGATAATGGATAATCAGAAAAAAACATATTCGCTTAAGAGAAGATAAAAATATACATAAAAATCTGTGCACTGTTAAACTTTATAAATTGGAAAAGTAATTTAGGAGAGGTCCCCAGGTATCATAAAATGATTGTTTCGAATTTAGACTGAGCAGCGGATCTTTTCTAAATTTAAATAAGACATGATATCACGTAGCCATTGAAGATGTGTAGGAGGGGTAGACTCCTTCCATTTAAGCAAGATTGCTCTCCTTGCTAAAAGAGAGGTAAAAACTCAAACCTGTAGGTTAGGAGTATTTAAAGTTATATCTTCATTTGCAATAATACCAAACAAGGCAGTAAGAGAATTTGGGTCAAATTGGACCCTAAAAAGTTGTTAGAAGGTATGGAATACTTCCCGCCAAAACTTCTCAATTTTAGGGCAAAACCAAAACATATGAATGAATTTACTTCAAGGGGAAGAGAATATAAAAGCAAGGAGATAAAGCTGAGGCTTTATAAGACATGAGTCAGGCCACACTTGGAGTATTATCAATAGTTTTAGGCCCCATATCGCAGAAAGGATGTGTTGTCATTGTTGATGTGTTGTGAGAGTTCGGAGGAGGTTCACAAGGATGATTCTGGGAATGATGGGGTTAACATATGAGGAACATTTGGCAGCTTTGAGCCTGTACTCACTGGAGATTAGAAGAATGCGGTGGGAGGGGGATCTCATTTAAACCCACTGAATGATGAAAGGACAAGATAGTGTGGATGTGGAGAGGAAGTTTCCTGTGTTGGGGGTGTCCCAAACTAGAGAGCACAGCCTCAAAATTGAGGGGCAACTCTTCAGAATAGAGTTCAATAGGAATTTTTTCAACCAGAGAGTAGTGAATCTGTAGAATGCTCCGTAACAGACTGCTGTGGAAGCCAATGCCACAGGTATGAAATTAAAGTGAAAATTGACAGATTCCTGATTTGTCGAGGCATCAAAGGTTATGGCAAGAAGGCATGTGTATGGGGTTGAGTGGGATCTGGGATCATTTATGATGGAATGGTGGAGAAGACTGGATGGGCTGAATGGCTTAATTTTGCTTTTATGTCTTATGGTCAGAGGAGTGATACTTCAAGAATGTGGCATTCATCATTAAGGACCACCATCACCCAGGTCATGCCCTCTTCTCATTGCTACCATTGGGTAGGGGGTAGAGTAGCCTGACGGCACACACATAACAATTCAGGAACAGCTTCTTCCCCTCTAACACCTGTTTTCAGAATGGACATTGAACTTATGAACACTACCTCACTACTTTTTATTTCTATTTTATGCACTACTTATTTGACTATTTAATACAGACTCACTGTAATTCATGTTTTTTTCTATTGTTATGTATTGCATTGTACTGCTGCTACAAGACAACAAATTTCACAACATATGCCAGTGATATTAAACCTGATTCTGATTTTATGTTATGTATTAAATTGAACATAGTAACTCAGCTGGAAAGGGTTGGGGTCAGGTTAAGAAATTGGAAGTTACCAGAGGCAGTTATGTTGAAGTTATATAGAACAGTATTAATACTTCAGAACAGAATATAAATCAGGAAATAATTGTGTTTATAACAATTAATGATTACAGACATCATGTAATGTGGACAAATTACACTGGCTACGATTTAACCATATAACAATTACAGCACGGAAACAGGCCATCTCAGCCCTTCTAGTCCATGCCGAACGCATACTCTCACCTAGTCCCACTGACCTGCACTCAGCCCATAATCCTCCATTCCTTTCCTGTGCAATTTTTTTTTTAATGATAAAATCGAACCTGCCTCTACCACTTCTACTGGAAGCTCGTTCCACACATCTACCACTCTCTGAGTAAAGAAGTTCCCCATCACATTACCCCTAAATTTTTGCCCCCTAACTCTCAACTTATGTCCTCTCATGTGAATCTCCCCTACTCTTAATGGAAAAAGCCTATCCATGTCAACTCTATCTATCCACTTCATAATTTTAAATACCTATATCAAGTCCCCCTCAACCTTCCACACTCCAAAGAATAAAGACCTAACTTGTTCAACCTTTCTCTGTAACTTAGGTGCTGAAACCCAGGTAACATTCTAGTAAATCTCCTCTGTACTCTCTCTAATTTGTTGACATCTTTCCTATAACTCGGTGACCAGAACATTTCACAATACTCCAAATTTGGCCTCACCAATGCCTTGTACAATTTTAACATTACATCCCAACTCCTATACTCAATACTCTGATTTATAAAGGCCAGCATACCAAAAGCTTTCTTCACCACCCTATCCACATGAGATTCCACCTTCAGGGAACTATACACCATTATTCCTAGATCACTCTGTTCTACTGCATTCCTCAATGCCCTACCATTTACCATGTATGTCCTGTTTGGATTATTCCTACCAAAATGTAGCACCTCACACTTATCAGCATTAAACTCCATCTGCCATCTTTCAGCCCACTCTTCTAACTGGTCTAAATCTCTCTGCAAGCTTTGAAAATCTACTTCATTATCCACAACGCCACCTATCTTAGTATCATCTGCATACTTACTAATTCAATTTACCACCCCATCACCCAGATCATTAATGTATATGACAAACAACATTGGACCCAGTGCAGATCCCTGAGGCACACCACTAGTCACCGGCCTCCAACTTGACAAACAGTTATCCACCACTACTCTCTGGCATCTCCCATCCAGCCACTGTTGAATCCATTTTACTACTTCAATATTAATACCTAACGATTGAACCTTCTTAACTAACCTTCCATGTGGAACCTTGTCAAAGGCCTTACTGAAATCCATATAGACAACATCCACTGCTTTACCCTCATCAATTTTTCTAGGAACCTCTTCAAAAAATTCAATAAGATTTGTCAAACATGACCTTCCACCCACAAATCCATGTTGACTGTTCCTAATCAGACCCTGTCTATCGAGATAATTATATATACCATCTCTAAGAATACTTTCCATTAATTTACCCACCACTGACGTCAAACTTACAGGCTGATAATTGCTAGGTTAACTCTTAGAACCCTTTACGCCAATACGCCAATCCTCCAGCACCAACCCGGTCTCTAATGACATTTGAAATATTTCTGTCAGAGCCCCTGCTATTTCTACACTAACTTCCCTCTATGTCCTAGAGAATATCCTGTCAGGACCTGGAGACTTATCCACTTTTCATTCTTCAAAAGCGCTAGTACTTCCTCTTCTTTAATCATCATAGTATCCATAACTACCCTACTTGTTTCCCTTACCTTACACAATTCAATATCCTTCTCCTTAGTGAATACCAAAGAAAAGAAATTGTTCAAAACTTCCCCCATCTCTTTTGGCTCCACACATAGCTGTTCACTCTGATTCTCTAAGGGACCAATTTTATCCCTCACTATCCTTTTGCTATTAATATAACTGTAGAAACCCTTTGGATTTATTTTCACCTTACTTGCCAAAGAAACCTCATATCTTCTTTTAACTCTTCTAATTTCTTTCTTAAGATTCTTTTACATTCTTTATATTTCTTGAGCACCTCATTTACTCCATGCTGCCTATATTTATTGTAGATCTCCCTTTTCTTCCGAACCAAGTTTCAAATATCCCTTGAAAACCAAGGCACTCTCAAATTTATAACCATATATATAACCATATATAACAATTACAGCACAGAAACAGGCCATCTCGGCCCTTCTAGTCTGTGCCAATGCTTACACTCACCTAGTCCCACTGGCCTGGAAACAGTCACCCATTTCAATTCAAGTTCCCATTCCCAAGCTGATAATTCTGTCCATGACCTCCTCTTCTGCCAATGATGAGGCCAAACTCAGGTTGGAGAAGCAACACCTCCTATTCCATCTGGATAGCTTCAATATTGGTTACTCCAATTCCCTCACGTTTTTCTATCAGGTCTCCGCTCAGTTTCTGTCATTCCACAGAAAAGAACTCTAGCTTGCCCAACCTCTCTGTCAAAATTGCAGGGTTAAAATTTGTGCTAATCTGTCAAGATGGCAATTGCTCCCATGGTCGACATCTTGTGGAATGACCACGAAAGGATTATTTCATTTTTTTAAATGTCTTTTATGTTTGTTTTTCATGTTGAATGTGATTCTGGAACTGTTGGCACCTGTGATTTGCAGCATAGAAATTATTTGGGTATTCCAGCACTCTGCAGTCTTCTGCAGGATTCTGGGAGGCAGAGGCAGAGGCAGAGAATGTGATCCTCCTGGCGAGAGGACTGCAGGATGGGTGCGAGCCAATGTTCGACTTCATTTCACTGATTAAAGCTTCCATTGTTCACCAATTAAAATGATAAGGGAGACTGAAATATTCAGGCTAATGTGGAAGATGAGTGCTGGGCTGCCTGCCCTTTTGATCATTGGTAGGATCACTCTGCTATGGAGAGGGGAGACTGCCTTTTGATCATCAGTGGGATCACTCTGCTGCCAGAGAGGAGAGACTGTCTTTTGATCAGTCTGCTGCCGGAGACAGAACAGGCAGTTGTTGTGCCTGGAGAATATTACCCAGGTTTTCTACACTTTGGATATGGACTTGGACCGTGGACTATTTCAGTCTTATAATTTTTTATATTCTGTACTTTTTGCCCAATCTTTCTCATTTTTGGCATCAGGGAGGGAGATTTAGGCAGGTTGATGTGCCTGATCTGTTTTTGTTCATGCTTTTGTGTGGGGAGGGGAGATTTGGGAATTGATGATCATGCTGTCATTCTTTTCTTTCTTGGTTTTGTGGCTATTGGGAGAAGAAGAATGTTAGAGTTGTATACTTTGATAATAAATGAACCTTTGAACAGAACAGTGTGCAGAGATTTTGTCCAGCTTTTCTCTGTGTTAAACCTCACTCAGACAATAGTCAAGTTAATAAACATGAGAAAATCTGCAGATGCTGGAAATCCATAGCAACATACACAAAATGCTGGAGGAACTCAGTAGGGCAGGCAGCATATTTGGAAAAGAATAAACAGTTTATGTTTCGGGCTGAGACCTTTCATCAGGACTGGAAAGAAAGAAGAGAAATTATATTAAGAAAGTGGAGGAGGGAGGAAAAAGTACAAGTCAAGATGATAAGCTGTCAGCGACGGTGTGTAGGTATAGTGCAATCACCCAGGCTGAACAACTAACTCTTGTACAGCCTTTCTCTGTATTAAAGCTCACTAAGACAGCAGTCAAGACGATAAGCTGTCAGACACTGTGTGCAGACATAGTGCAATCACCCAGGCTAAACATGACCTTTGAAAGCCCAGCTCTTATACAGCCTTTCTATTCAAGTCTGGAAACCAAGGTCACCGAGCAGACCACGACAAGATAAAGATGCAAGTAAAGGGTTCTAGGGTAGCATTTACTATTGGATAGTTATTTTACTAGCTTTCAAATATTATTGGCCTTCAACACAAGGATTTAATTGATTATTAACACCTGAAATATGTATTGTGATTAGCACTTAAATACGAAAATGATGGGATTCAGAAGCGTGCAAAGTTTCCATTGGACAAGGGAAGCACAGGACCATCTACAGGACTGTTTTGAATTGGTGGACTGGACTGTATTCAGGGATTCATCTTCAAACATGGATGAGTATGTTGCAGTTGTTACCAACTTCATTAAAACCTGTGTGGATACGTGTGTGCCCACAAAGACCTACTGTACATTCCCAAATCGAAAGCTGTGGATGAACCAGGGGGTACGTAATCTGCTTAAGGCTAGATCTGTGGCATTCAAGTCTGGCAACCCAGGCCTGTACCAAAAAACCAGGTGTGATTTATGGAGGGCTATTTTAAGGGTGAAGAGACAATTTAGAACGAGGTTGGAGGCGACATCGGATGCATGACAACTCTGGCAGGGTCTGCAAGACATTACTTCCTACAAAGAGAAACCCAATAGCATGAATGGCAGTGATGCTTCACTGCCAGATGAAGTCATCAATACCTTCTATACACGCATTGAAAGGGAGAACACAACTACAGCTGTGAAGATCCTTGATGCATCTGATGACCCTGTGATCTCCATCTCAGAGGCTGATCTTAGGCTGTCTTTAAAGAGAGTGAACCCTTGCAAGGTAGAAGGTCCCAATGGAGTACCTGATAAGGCTCTAAAAACCTATGCTAACCAACTAGCAGAAGTATTCAAGGACATTTTCAACCTCTCACTGCTATGGGCGGAAGTTCCCACTTGTTTCAAAAAGGCAACAATTATACCAGAAGAATAATGTGAGCTGCCTTAAAGACTATTGTGGGACCTATAGTAATGTGGAGCATATTAATGGACACTGGATACCCCCCTAATCTTCTTATATGATGGTCATAGTATTTTTATTGCTTTGGTTTGTTATTTTGTTTATTACAATTTGATTAATGTTCAGTTGCACTAGCAATGGTAATATTTTAGTAGGTTAATTGATGGTCACAAGGAGCAAAGCTTATACAGGCATTTGGGGGCAGCTGAGGGGTCTTGGGGGACGGCAGTGCGCATGTGATAGAGTATTCAATAGACAATAGACAATAGGTGCAGAAGTAGACCATACGGCCCTTCGAGCCTGCACCGCCATTTTGAGATCATGGCTGATCATCTACTATCAATACCCGGTTCCTGCCTTGTCCCCATATCCCTTGATTCCCCTATCCATAAGATACCCATCTAGCTCCTTCTTGAAAGCATCCAGAGAATTGGCCTCCACTGCCTTCCGAGGCAGTGCATTCCAGACCCCCACAACTCTCTGGGAGAAGAAGTTTTTCTTTAACTCTGTCCTAAATGACCTACCCCTTATTCTCAAACCATGCCCTCTGGTACTGGACTCTCCTAGCACCTGGAACATATTTCCTGCCTCTATCTTGTCCAATCCCTTGATAATCTTATATGTTGCAATCAGATCCCCTCTCAATCTCCTTAATTCCAGCATGTACAAGCCCAGTCTCTCTAATGTTACAAAGGATGAACAACTCTGATGGGCAGAAGGGTGCAGAGTTGCCCATGCCCCCCCTTTGGAGAATTGCAAACTGTTACTATTTCGATGCTGCTAACGAGAGAGTAAGAGAGACAAAAGAAAACATGCCAGGACATCTGTTACTGATAACAGCCTGAGAGAGAGTTATGTTTATCCACCATGTTATGACTCCCGAAAGACTTATGGCTGCGGAGAGGGCTGTTTACGTGGTACCATCCTGCTCATTAAAATTCCTCAGTGGACAGCCAGAGTGGGCTGGTTTGATGGGTTAAGCCATTCAAAACTGATTGACACCTGAGACCCCATGAGTAGGGATAAAAGTGAGGTCTGGGGAGACACCCCTCAGACACACCAGGAGACGCACCAAGACACACACTAGTGAGCACTGCTTAAGTGTTGGAACCCACGAGAAAGTGTGGGGGCATCGGAGACCGAACAAAGGATTGGTCAATTTTAACTCACAGTGTTTATAGCGAGGCCGGTGGGGGCTTGTGTGTGTGTCCACCCTTGCCTGGGTGACGAGTCCACCACGGAATGGTCTAGCTAAAGGACAGAGGGGTCATACCTGAATGGCCACAACAACACATCGACGGATCAAGAAAGTAAAGGAAGGTTTGAATGACTGTAGCTGTCACTGTTTGCTCGCCCTCTTTCTCTCTCTCTCTCTCTCTCCCTCCCTCCCTCCCTCCAATGGTTACAACAAAAGAATCAACAACTACCTCAGCCTACATGAACTGAACTGAACTTTATACTTTCCTATGACAATTCATTATCCCCTGGACAACGATAGAGCTTGTTTATTATTGATTATTATTATACCCACACTTTTAGGTTTAGTATTGCTAACTTCTATTATCTGTATATTTGCATTGGTGATATTGATTTGTATATTTTACTAATGAACACTGTTTTGAAAATAGTACCAGACTCCAATGGATACTTCTATCTTTGCTGGTAAGACACCCAGTGACGGGGTACGTAACACTAACCTCTCTGTGTAAGACAGTCCTGACATCCCAGGAATTAACGAGAACGGCCCCGCAGCATGCTTGGTAAGCTGATGCGTTTGTGTTCCGGTATTTCCAGAAAGGTAAATAAAGACGTTATTTTAAACTTCTGCACGCCTGGAAGTCCCTTTTGTGTCCAAGTGTGCAACAAATATTGGAGGCACCGCTGAGATTATTAACGTCGCGCTGTGTGGCAACGAGGACATGGATCGCCGTTGATTGATAGCGGGAGTGCGCAGCTTCAGGGCGTGGCTATACCACACATAATGGATTCGGAGGAGTTGGCAGAGGCCTTGTCTCAGAGACTATGGCTTTTGCAACTGGATCAGCTCAAAGAGTTGTGTGTGGAAGCTAAGATCCCATATGAAAATGTTACCACAAGGCAAATGTTAATTAGACGAATTACTGAATCTATGGACAATGTAATAAAGGATGAAGGGGAGGAGGTTATGAAGTACTATCTAAGGACAATGATGGAATCAGTTGAGCAAATAAGAGGAAATACCGGAAACACTGGTAATGGAAAAAAAGTAGACAACACAGCACAAACCAGCCAGAGAACAGCTGAAGAAATGAGCTTGGCAGAAAAATACTTACAGCTTCAGCTAAACAGTCAAGCTCTGCAGGATGAAGTTTGGAGGCTGAATGAAAGAGTGAACAGTGCATCTTCAAGTCAAGCTTCAGCTCCACAAAATGTGTTGCCTACAGCTGCAAACCGGCTCCCGGAAGTGACAATAAGGAGAGAATTCAAGATCTGGGGTCAGATCGGGGAAAAGGGACAGAAGGACAAACTCTCATACACAAACCTGATGCATCAGATTGACAGAGGCCTGAGTAGGGGATACAGTGAGGTGGAGGTCATGGAAGCGGTGATCAAGTCAATCAGTCCAGGTTTGAGTATTCGTGATATGCTCGAGATAAAAAGTGAACTGGCCCTTCCTTGACTGAAGACAATATTAAAGGGACATTTCAACAAGGACAGCTTTATAGATTTATATCACAGACTGGTAAACATAACACAAGACAGTCGTGAGTCTCCCCAAAATTTCCTCTTTAGAGCAAATGAGTTAAAAGAGACGCTGTTACTTGCTTCAAAAGAAGTAGAGTCAGACGAGCAGTACAGTCCCGAGCTCATCCAGAAGAGAGTCTTGAGGTCAGTTAGTACTGGGCTGTCAAATGACCATATCAAGTTTCAGCTTAAGCCTTATCTCGACGATCAGAGAATGACAGATGAAATACTCATCGACAGGATGAATGAAGCAGCCAGTGTTGAATCAGAAAGACAGTCCAAGAAAAGAAAGAACACAAGCAGCAGAGTCCCAAAAGTAAATGAATTACAGACAGAAATGCAGAGCAGTCAGTAGAGTCAGGGTGTAGCCAAAGCCAGAGTGGGGGTTCTAGAGCAGTCAGATGAAGTTGTGAAGCCTGGAAGCCGTAAAGCATCTGTTGTAGCTAGTTCAAGAGACATAGAGCTTTATGAAATAGTCAGGCTGCTGAAAGAAGAAATGGCTGAAATAAGGAAAAGCATAACTAACTCTCAAGGACCCACCAGCCAAGTAACAATCAGTGTTAGGAGAGGATGTAAAGCATGTCAGGAGCAGGGAACAAGTGACCAGTGTGAACACTGTTTCAAGTGTGGACAGCCAAGGCACCTTTCAAGAGGCTGTAGAGGACAAAGAAGGCTGGCAGGGAAATCTGACAGCAATGTGACAATCCGGCCTGTCACAATCCCAGAATCATCAGCTCCAAGCCCAGCTGGACCAGATGACAAGGTGCATGAGCTTCTTTGCGAGAGAATCAGGCAGCTGGAGGTGGAGTTAGAGAAAATTGGGAAGGCTGAACAACAGATGGTGGGTGCTACCTATGCCAGTCATCTTTCTTTATGTCACTAAGCCAAGCTGACAGCTCTCATCGGGAAGAAGTGCATGGTGGATTGTTTCTTTGAGGGAGTAGCAACACAAGCACTATGGGATACCGGCTCACAGGTCACTATTATTAATGAAAAGCGGAGAGAGTCCTGTTTTCCACATGTCGGGGTATGGAACACGGGTGAGAACGAGAAACTTGTGGGCAAAGCAGCAAACCAGACACCCATACCCTTTGCAGGATAGGTTGAGCTGAAGTTCAAGTTGGGATCAAATAGGGGCCCAACGCCAGAGCTGCTTGTGCCGGTGCTTGTCTCTAATCAGCCAGGAGTAGCAGAGCCACCGATCATCGGCTATAATGTAATTGAGCGGCTAGTGATGAATGGAATGGAGCAGCATCCAGAAGTTACACCTGCTGCGGTAAGAGACGCTTTTTCCATTGACTGCAAAAAGGCAAATGAGTTGATCCACATAGTGTAGAGCAGTGACCAGGATGACAAGGAGGGCGTGATGAGAGTTGGAAAACTAAATATAGTGATTCCTGCAGGCCAGACCAGGGAGGTTAAGTGTAGTGTGAGGACAGGGCCCCTTTCTGCAAAACAGGAAGTTCTTTTTGAACCAGATGAGATCCCAAAGTGGCCAGAGGGGTTGAATATTACTGACACCGTCATCTGTCTGCAGAAGGGAAATTGGTCTAGGGTGGTTATTCCCGTTACTAACAACAGCAACCATGACATTACTCTCACCCCTCGCACAGTGCTGGGACAGCTACAACAAATTAAAGGTATTTACCCAGTGGATGCAAGGCCAATCAATGCCAGTGTAAACACAGCAAAAACAGCCAGCACTAGTGAAAACACTGCCAGCACAGCCAGCGCTCCTGAGAATCCCAAAGAGAAACACAGACAGCTGGACACTTGCAACCATGAGACATGGGACCCTCCAGTGTCTGTTGATCACCTGACTCCAGACCAGCAGGAAAGTTGAGCCAGATGCTGCGAGAAGAGTGTGCTGAGTTTTCAAAAGATGAGAGTGATTGGGATGCATTCCATCTCTGCAGTTAAAAATCAGACTGAGCGACACAATTCCTGTAAGGCGCACTTACACTTCTGTACCCAAACCACTCCACAAGGAGGTGAAGGAGTATGTGGAGGACCTACTGAATAGAGGATGGATTCAAAAATCCCGGTCCCCATACTCATCACCAATAGTCTGTGTTCATAAGAAGGATGGGAGTTTACGTCTATGCGTGGATTACCGTGATCTGAACCGAAAATCCATCCCTGACCGTCACCCCATCCCTCGAGTGCAAGATATGTTGAACAGCCTGAGTGGGAGTGTATGGTTCTCGGTACTGGATCAGGGCAAGGCGTACCATCAGGGTTTCCTTGAGGACAGTAGCAGACCACTTACAGCCTTTATAACACCTTGGGGCTTATATGAGTGGGTAAGGATCCCCTTCAGCCTGTCCTCAGCCCCTGCAGAGTTCCAGCACAATATGGAGGAGTACCTCATGGGTTTGAGGGATGGAACATGTCAGCTGTATTTGGATGACAATCTTGTCCACAGCCAGTCTTTTGGAGACCATCTGCGGGATATGAGAGAGGTGTTACGTCGCTATCAAGCACATGGGGTAAAACTGACAGCTAAAAAGTGTGAAGTACTTAAAGACAAAGTGAAATTCCTGGGAAGGATTGTATCCAAAGGTGGCTATTGCATGGATCCTGCTGAGATAGCACCAGTACAAGCACTCAAAGACCGCAAACCTGAGACTGTGGGAGACCTGAGGAAAATGCTGGGGTTCCTATCGTACTACCGCCCATATGTCCCAAACTTTTCACGCATTGCCAAGCCGCTGTACAGTCTGTTATCCACCGAGAAGACCCCAGGAAGTAAGGTCCAAGGATCAAGTGTAAGTAGGAGTAGGGGGAAATGTAAGGAGTCAGACCAGCTATCCTCAAGCCAACCGATCACCTGGACTGAAAAACACCAGGAAGTGCTCTGCCAGCTGTTACAGTACTTGCTGCGTCCACCACTCCTAGGCTATCCCGACTTTGAGAAGCCGTTTGTGTTGCATTGTGATGCCTCTCAGGAGGGGCTGGGTGCAGTACTGTACCAGAGACAACAAGGCAAACTGGTCGTCATAGGTTATGGGTTGAGAACACTAACTGCACCAGAAAAGAATTACCACCTCCATTCTGGAAAGTTAGAGTTTTTAGCAATGAAGTGGGCCATTTGTGAAAGATTTCGTGAGTTTCTATATTATGCACCCTCATTCACTGTCTACACCGATAATAATTCCTTAACCTATGTGTTGACCACCGCAAAGCTGAACGCCACAACACACCGGTGGATTGCGGAGTTAGCTGACTTTAATTTCTCAATCAAGTATCGGCCTGGGAAAGTTAATGGAGACGCGGATGTCTTGTCACAGATGCCACTTGATATGGAGCAGTACATCCGCACATGCTCACAGGAAATGGAGCCAGAGACAATAACAACTGTCACACAGGCACTCCAACTCAAATCACATGGACCTGAGCCCTGGTTGTGTCCAGCCACTATCACTGCAGTATGTACTGATGTAGAGCATGAAAGACTAACTTCCACAGTGGCAAAAATCTCCACCGAGAACCTAAAGAAAGCACAAAAGGGTGATCCAGTCATTGTCAAGGTGTCATGACAGGACAGTGGCCTCATCAAAGGGGAAGAGACTGGTGTGATGACACCTCTGTTCTAGTAAGGGACAGAAACAAGTTGTATCTCAATAAAGACGGCATGCTGTACAAAAAGTTAGCGGCTCAAGATCAACTAGTGTTACCTAAAACATTCCATCAGCTGATATACAAGGAGCTGCATGAGGAGATGGGACACCTCGGAGTGGAGCGGACACTCAGCCTGATATGAGATCAATTCTATTAGCCTCATATGCAAAGAGATGTGGACCATTATGTGACCAAGGTGTGTAGCTGCCTGAAGTGGAAGCATCCGAACAAGCCAACTAGAGCACCACTGGTTAATGTAGTAACCACATATCCTTTTGAGGTGGTTTCAATAGATTACCTGCATCTGGAAAGCTGTAAAGGAGGTTATGAGTATATCCTGGTTGTCATTGATCACTTTACGCACTTTGCCCAGGCATACACGTGTACCAACAAGTCAGCAAAAACTGCCACTGAAAAGATCTTTGGAGACTTTGCGCTCAAGTTTGGATTTCTGGCCAAGTTGCATCATGATCAGGGCAAGGAGTTTGAGAATAAGCTGTTTTCCAAGCTGGAAGAATACTGTGGCATCCAAGGCTCACGCACAATGCCTTACCACCCAGCTGGAAATGGTCAGGTTGAGAGATTTAATCGAACACTCCTTTCCATGCTGAGAAATTTGACAGAGGAAGCCAAGTCAGATTGGAAGAGCTCCTTAGCCAAGGTCTTACATGCATATAACTGTACACCCAGTGAAGCAACGGGATATGCCCCATACTACTTCCTCTATGGTAGAAGCCCACGACTACCTGTGGACATTATGTTTGGCCTGACACCAAGTGACCAGAGCACTTCTCACAGCGAATATGCCAGTAAGTGGAGAAGGCGGATGCAAGAGGCATATAGGGTGGCATCTCAGACAGCTCAGAGGAAGCAAAATAGAGCAAAGAAGCAGTATGACCGAAAGACTTATGGAGTGGAACTACAGCCAGGGTGTAGAGTATTAGTGCAGAACTTCAGGGACAGAGGAGGACCCGGGAAGCTCAGGTCTTATTGGGAGGAGCAAGTCCACATTGTAACCGAGAGGAAGCACAAGGACAGTCCAGTCTACATCGTACGACCTGAGAGAGGCCCAGGAAAGACTAGAGTCCTACACAGGAACCTGCTACTGCCCTGTGACTTTCTGCCTGTGGAAGAAGATGAGCAGGGGAAAAAGAAAATGCGAAAGAAAAAGCCAAACACAGATAAGAAGAGTGAAAGGCAGGAAAAACAGAAGGACAGAGACCTGGACAGTAGTTCAGAGGACGAGAGTAATTGGAGGTTCATCACCACACGACCAGCAGAATCATTCGACCCGTTCAGAAGCCAGCTGAGAGTGGAAACTGAGGAGTTCCAACCACAAGCAGCTGACAGGGAACTGGAGCAAGGTGGCGAGGAAGATGAGTGTCCAGAGGAAGGTAGGATGGAACCAGAGATGGAGAGTGGAGAAACTGCAGGGGCTGAGCGAGAGGCATTATTTGATGAAGCAGACGAGATGGATTTTGAGCAGCGGTCAACTTCCATAAGAAAGTATCCTTTCCGACAAAGAAACCCACCCAAGATACTTACATATAACACATTAGGCCAACTATCAGTCGAACACAGACCACTGATATATAGGACACTGGAACAGGTGTGACATGTGTGGGTCTGTGTAATGGGTTATGGGGTAGACATAGGGTTAAAACCTTCAGTCTGAGATACACAGCCCGCACAAGTAGCACAGCAGCACTTGAGATATTATCTGGCCAGTGAGGCCGGTTGCTGATACATGACATAAAGAGGAAGATGCATGTCATGTCAAAGACTGTTGCTGTACAGAGAGTATCTTGAAAGACTGACTCCTTTGTAACTTACCACTATAACTCACCAGTTGAAGACATGAGTACCCTGGGAAATCTATCATGTCGGGACGACATTCATATTGAAGGGGAGAGTGCGGGACCTATAGTAATGTGGAGCATATTAATAGACACTGGATACCCCCCTAATCTTCTTATATGATGGTCATAGTATTTTTATTGCTTTGGTTTGTTATTTTGTTTATTACAATTTGATTAATGTTCAGTTGCACTAGCAATGGTAATATTTTAGTAGGTTAATTGATGGTCATGAGGAGCAAAGCTTATACAGGCACTTGGGGGCAGCTGAGGGGTCTTGGGGGATGGCAGTGCGCATGTGATAGAGTATTTGAGAACGGCCCCGCAGCATGTATGGTAAGCTGATGCGCTTGTGTTCCGGTATTTCCAGAAAGGTAAATAAAGATGTTATTTTAAACTTCTGCACGCCTGGAAGTCCCTTTTGTGTCCAAGTGTGCAACACTATCACCCAGTAGCACTCACATCTACAGTGGTGAAATGCTTTGAGAGGTTGGTCATGACTAGTCTGAACTCCTGCCTCAGCAGGGACCTGGACCCTTTGCAATTTGCCTATTGCCACAATAGGTCAACAGCAGATGCAATCTCCATCGCTTTTCCCATGGCTTTAGACCACCTGGACAACACAGGCACCTACATTCATCGACTATAGCTCGGCATTTAATAGCATCATTCCCATAATCCTGATTAAGAAGTTGCAGAACCTGGTCCTCTGTACCTCCTTCTTCAATTGGATCCTTGACTTCCTAACCGGAAGACCACAATCTGTGTGGATTGGTGATAACATCTCCTCCTCACTGACAATCAACACTGGTGCATCTCAGGACTGTGTGCTTAGCCCACTGCCTTTCCCTCTATTTACACATGACTGTGTGACTAGGCATAGCTCAAATACCATCTATAAATTTGTTGACAATACAACCATTGTTCGCAGAATCTCAGGTGGTGACGAGAGGGCGTACAGGAGTGAGATATGTCAACTAGTGGAGTGGTGCCACATCAACAACCTGGTGCTCAACATCAGTAAGACGAAAGAGCTTCAGGAAGGGTAAGACAAAGGAATACATACCAATCTTCATAGAGGGATCAGAAGTGGAGAGAGTGAGCAGCTTCAAGTTCCTGGGTTTCAAGATCTCTGAGGATCTAACCTGATCCCAACATATCCACGCAGTTATAAAAAAAGGCAAGACAATGACTATACTTCATTAGGAGTTTGAGGAGATTTGCCATGTCAAAAAATACACTCAAAAACTTCTATAGTATTAGGTAACAAACCGGGTCAGGTCACAGATCTCTCAGTGGGTGAGCATCTGGGGGACAGTGATCACCACTCCCTGGCCTTTAGCATTATCATGGACAAGGATAGAATCAGAGAGGACAGGAAAAATTTTAATTGGGAAGGGCAAATTATGGGGCTATAAGGCTAGAACCTGTGGGTGTGAATTGAGATGATGTTTTTGCAGGGAAATGTACTATGAACATGTGGTCAATGTTTAAGAGTCTCTTGCAGGATGTTAGGGATAAATTTGTCCCGGTGGAGAAGATAAAGAATGGTTGGGTGAAGGAACCATGGGTGACAAGTGAAGTGGAAAATCTTGTCAGGTGGAAGAAGGCAGCATACATGAGGTTTAGGAAGCAAGGATCAGATGGGTCTATTGAGGAATATAGGGTAGCAAGAAAGGAGCTTAAGAAGGGGCTGAGAAGAGCAAGAAGGGGGCATGAGATGGCCTTGGCAAGTAGGGTAAGGGAAAACCCCAAGGCATTCTTCAATTATGTGAAGAACAAAAGGATGACAGGAGTGAAGGTAGGACCGATTAGAGATAAAAGTGGGAAGATGTGCCTGGAGGCTGTGGAAGTGAGCGAAGTCCTCAATGAATACTTCTCTTCAGTATTCACCAATGAGAGGGAACTTGATGACAGTGAGGACAATATGAGTGAGGTTGATGTTCTGGAGCATGTTGATATTAAGGGAGAGGAGGTGTTGGAATTGTTAAAATACATTAGGATGGATAAGTCCCCAGGACCTGATGGAATATTCCCCAGGCTGCTCCACGAGGCAAGGGAAGAGGTTGCTGAGCCTCTGGCTAGGATCTTTGTGTCCTTGTTGTCCACAGGAATGGTACTGGAGGACTGGAGGGAGGCGAATATTGTCCCCTTGTTCAAAAAAGGTAGTAGGGATAGTCCGGGTAATTATACACCAGTGAGCCTTACGTCTGTGGTGGGAAAGCTGTTGGAAAAGATTCTTAGAGACAGGATCTATGGGCATTTAGAGAATCATGGTCTAATCAGGGACAGTCAGCATGGCTTTGTGAAGGGCAGATCGTGTCTAACAAGCCTGATAGAGTTCTTTGAGGAGGCGACCAGGCATATAGATGAGGGTAGTGCAGAGGATGTGATCTACATGGATTTTAGTAAGGCATTTGACAAGTTTCCACGCGGTAGGCTTATTCAGAAAGTCAGAAGGCATGTGATCCAGGGAAGTTTGGCCAGGTGGATTCAGAATTGGCTTGCCTGCAGAAGGCAGAGGGTCATGGTGGATGGAGTACATTCATATTGGAGGGTTGTGACTAGTGGTGTACCACAAGGATCTGTTCTGGGACCTCTACTTTTTGTGATTTTTATTAATGACCTAGATATGGGGGTAGAAGGGTGGGTTGGCAAGTTTGCAGATGACACAAAGGTTGGTGGTGTTGTAGATAGTGTAGAGGATTGTTGAAGATTGCAGAGAGACATTGATAGGATGCAGAAGTGGGCTGAGAAGTGGCAGATGGAGTTCAACCTGGCGAAGTGTGAGGTGGTACACTTTGGAAGGACAAACTCCAAGGCAGAGTACAAAGTAAATGGCAGGATACTTGGTAGTGTGGAGGAGCAGAGGGATCTGGGGGTGCATGTCCACAGATCCCTGAAAGTTGCCTCACAGGTAGATAGGGTAGTTAAGAAAGCTTATGGGGTGTTAGCTTTCATAAGTCGAGGGATAGAGTTTAAGAGTTGCGATGTAATAATGCAGCTCTGTAAACTCTGGTTAGGCCACACTTGGAGTACTGTGTCCAGTTCTGGTCGCCTCAGTATAGGATGGATGTGGAAGCATTGGAAAGGGTACAGAGGAGATTTACCAGGATGCTGCCTGGTTTAGAGTATGGATTATAATCAGAGAGTAAGGGAGCTAGGGCTTTACTCTTTGGAGAGAAGGAGGGTGAGTGAAGACATGATAGAGGAGTACAGGATATTAAGAGGAATAGATAGAGTGGATAGCCAGCGCCTCTTCCCCAGGGCACCACTGCTCAGTACAAGAGGACATGGCTCTAAGGTAAGGGGAGGGAAGTTCAAGGGGGATATTAGAGGAAGGTTTTTTACTCAGAGAGTGATTGGTGCGTGAAATGCACTGCCTGAGTCAGTGATGGAGGCAGATACACTAGTGAAGTTTAAGAGACTACTAGACAGGTATATGGAGGAATTTAAGGTGGGGGGTTATATGGGAAGCAGGGTTTGAGGGTTGGCACAACATTGTGGGCCTAAGGGCCTGTAATGTGCTGTACTGTCCTATGTTCTATGCTCTATTGTACCATGGAGAGCATTCTGACAGGCTGCATCACTGTCTGGTATGGAGGGGCCACTGCACAGGACCAAAAGAAGCTACAGAAGGTTGTAAATCTAGTCAGCTCCATCTTGGGTACTAGCGTACAAGGTACCTAGGACACCTTTAGGGAGCAGTGTCTCAGAAAGGTAGCGTCCATTATTAAGGACCTCCAGCACCCAGGGCATGCCCTTTTCTCACTGTTACCATCAGGTAGGCGGTACAGAAGCCTGAAGGCACACACTCAGCGATTCAGGAATAGCTTCTTTTCCTCTGCCATCCGATTCCTAAATGGACTTTGAGTCTTTGGTCACTACCTCACTTTTTTTTAATATATAGTATTTCTGTTTTTGCATGTGTTTTTAAATCTATTCAATACAGTATATGTAATTGATTTACTTGTTTATTTTTTTCTCTCTGCTAGATTATGTATTGCATTGAACTGCTGCTGCTAAGTTAACAAATTTCACGTCATGTGCTGGTGATAATAAATCTAATTCAGTTTCTGGATCAATATTTGTATCCAACTAGTCAATTTCCATATCAAAATGGCATTTCTCTGATCAAACATCAGGTAAGTATGGAGACAGAAGCCAGACTGTTCTCCTTGTGAACTCGTGACTCCACCTTCAGAGCAGGCGACAAGGCAGCCCTAACAAAAGCAAGGTCCAAACTGTCCCGGGTCATCAGAGAGGCAAAGCGTGCACACGCCCAGCGAATCCACAGCCACTTTAGATTTAGATTGTGAGGACACTCAGTCCTCGTTTATTGTCATTTAGTAATGCATATATTAAGAAATGATACAATGTTCCTCCAATATGGTATCACAAAAACATAAGACAGACCAAGACTAACTTACAAAAACCACATAATTATATAGTTACAACAGTGCAAAGCAATGCCGTAATTTGATAAGGGCAGACCATGGACATGGTAAAAGAAAGTCTCAAAGTACCCATCATCTCACTTAGATGGTAGAAGGAAGAAAAACTCTTCCTACCATGAACCTCCAGCGCCGCAAAGCTTCCTGATGCAGCCTCTGGAAGCATCCGACCACAGCCAACTCTGGGTCCGTCTGAAAAACTTCGAGCCTCTGACCAGCCCTCCGACACCGAGCACCATCTCTGCCGAGCGCTTTGACCTCGGCCCCGGCCAGCAAGCAACAGGCAAAGCCAAGGATTTGGGGCCTTCCTCTCCGGAGATTTCTCGATCGCACAGTAGCAGCGGCAGTGAAACAGGCATGTCAGAAGTTTCACCAGATGTTCCTCTGTGCTTCTCACGTTCGTCCCCATCAAATCAGGATTGTACACGGCCCCTACTTACAGATAACAGATATTCATTCCTGGAGTGGCCGCATGCGCTGCCATCGCGCCGCCATTTTCTTTTATTGGTTCCAGGACAGCGGTGACGCGCGGCGCATGTGGAAGGGCATTCAGGACATCACCAATTAAAGGACAACATCACCTGACTGTGTGGGTGATGCCTCCCTCCCAGATGCGCTGAATAACTTCTGTGCTCATTTTAAGGCAGAAAATGACGTGGCGGCAAGGAAATCCACCCCTCCTACAAATGACCTGGTGCTGAGTCTCACCGTGGCCGATGTGAGAAGAAACCTGTGCAGGGTCAACCCACGGAAGGCTGCTGGACCAGACAACATTTCTGGTAGAGTGCTCAGAGGATGTGCAGACCAGCTAGCAGATGTTCTCATTGACATCTTCAACATCTCCCTGAGCTGTGCCACCGTTCCAACATGCTTCAAGGCCGCCACCATCATCCCCGTGCCGAAGAAGTCTTCAGTGTCCTGCCTAAATGACTACCGTCCCGTTGCACTCACATCCATCATCATGAAGTCTTTCGCGAGGCTCATCGTGAGGCACATCAAGGCCCTGCTACCCCCCTCACTGGACCCCGTGCAGTTTGTGTATCGTTCCAACCACTCAACAGATGACGCCACTGCCATCACCCTCCACCTGGCCCTAACCCACCTGGACAAAAAAGACACGTACATTCGAATGCTGTTCATAGACTTCAGTTCAGCATTCAACACAATCATCCCTCAGAAACCAATTGGAAAGCTGATCCTATTGGCCTGAACATCTCCCTCTGCAACTGGATCCTAGACTTCCTGACTGGGAGACCTCAGTCAGTCCGGATTGGAGGCAGCATCTCCAACATCATCACATTAAGCACAGGGGCCCCTCAGGGCTGTGTGCTCAGTCCACTGTTGTTGACTCTGCTGACCCATGACTGAGCTGCAACACACAGCTCGAACCACATCATCAAGTTCGCCGATGACAATGACCGTGGTGGGTCTCATCAGCAAGAACAGCGAGTCAGCTTACAGAGAGGGGGTGCAGTGACTAACGGACTGGTGCAGAGCCAACAACATGTCTCTGAATGTGAACAAAAGAGATGGTTGTTGACTTCAGGAGGGCACGGAGCGACCACTCCCCGCTGAACATCGACGGCTCCTTGGCAGAGATCGTTAAGAGCACCAAATTTCTTGGTGCTCATCTGGCAGAGAATCTCACCTGGTCCCTCAACACCAGCTCCATAGCAAAGAAAGCCCAGCAGCGTCTCTACTTTCTGTGAAGTCTGAGATAAGTCCCACCCCCCATCCTCATCACATTCTACAGGGGTTGTATTGAGAGCATCCTGAGCAGCTGCATCACTGCCTGGTTCGGAAATTGCACCATCTCGGATCGCAAGACCCTGCTGCGGATAGTGAGGTCAGCTGAGAAGATCATCAGGGTCTCTCTTCCTGCCATTACGGACATTTACACTACACGCTGCATCCGCAAACAGCATTATGAGGGACACCACGCACCCCTCATACAAACTCTTCTCCCTCCTGCCGTATGGGAAAAGGCACCGTAGCATATGGGCTCTTACAACCAGACTATGTAACAGTTTCTTCCCCCAAGCTATCAGACTCCTCAATACCCAGAGCCTGGACTAACACCAACTTACTGCCCTATTGTCTTGTTTATTATTTATTGTAATACCTGCACTGTTTTGTGCACTTTATGCAGTCCTGGGTAGGTCTATAGTCTAGTGTAGTTTTTTTCTGTGTTGTTTTTTTACGTAGTTCAGTGTAGTTTTTGTTCTGTTTCATGTAACACCATGGTCCTGAAAAACGTTGTCTCATTTTTACTGTGTACTGTACCAACAGTTATGGTCGAAATGACAATAAAAAGTGACTTGACTTGACTTGACGTAAATAAAGTGTGATAGAGGAAGGAGCACAAGTTGACAAAATCCAGTTAATGGGCAACAAAATCTCTTTATAGGCATCTAACCCAGATAGCATCCTGATAAACCTCTTCTGAACCTCTACATATTTCCAAAACTTCTCTATGTTTTTTTAAAATGAGGCAACCAGAATTGAATGCAAGAGGTTTACAAAGTTGCCACATACTGTTCTTTCCCAACTCTTGAACTCAATGCCTCAACTAATAAAGGCAAGCATGCCATCCTAACAAACTATGCATCTACATAGAATCATAGAAAAATACAGCACAGAAACAGGAGCTTTGGCCCATCTACGTTTGTAGTCTATGCTGAACCATTTGAACTGCCTACTGCTATTGACCTGTACATGGACCACAGCCTATCATTTCAAACGCCAAAACTGAGCTCACATGCACCACTTGCAATGGCAATGCATTCCACACTCTAACAATGCTCTGAGTGAAGAAGTATCCCCTCATGTTCCCCTTCAACTTTTCGCCTTTTACCTTTAACCCATGACCTCTAGTGGTAGTCCCACTAACCTCAGTGGAAAAAGCCTGTTTGCATTTACCCTATCTATACCCCACATTATTTTGTATGCCACTATCAAATCTCCTCTCAATCTTCTGTGCTCCAGGGAATATAAAGTCCTAATGTACTCAATCTTTCAATAAAACTCAGGCCCTCCTGACCCAGCAACATTAGACCTCACCAACAGCTTATACAACGTCAACATAACATCCTATCTCTTGTACTCAATACATTGGTTTATGAAAGCCAATGTGCCTTAACCTTTCTTTACGACTTTCAGTGCCACCACTTTCAATGAATTATGGATCTGTATTACCAGGTGCCTTTGTTCTACCGCACTCCTCAGTGCCCTACTATTCACTGCGTAAGACCTACCCTGGTTGGTCCTGCCGAAGTGCAACACCTCACACTTCTCTGCATTAAATTCCATCTGCCATTTTTCAGACCACTTTTCCAGCTGGTCCAGATCCAGCTGCAAGTTCTGATAGTCCTCCTTGCTGTCCACTACACCCCCCAATATTGGTGTCATCCATAAATTTGCTGATCCACTTAAACACATTATCATCGAGTTAATTGATATAGATGACGAAGGACCCAGCACCAGTTCCTGCTGCACAACTCTAGTCACATCCTCCAGTCAGAGAGTCAACCATCTTCCACCACTCTGGCTTCTCTCATAAAGCGAATGTCTAATCCAAATTACTACGTCATCTTGAATTCTGAGTGAATGACCCCTCTTGACCAACCTTCCATGGAGGACTTCGGCAAACGCCTTGCTAAGTCCATGTAGACAACATCCACCACCTTGCCTTCATCAACTGTCCTGGTAACTTCCTCAAAAAATTCTATAAGATTGGTTAGACATGACCTAAAACATACAAAGCCATGCAAACTATCCCTAATCTATCCAAATACTCATATCCAGTTCCTTAGAGTACATTCCAATAATTTTCCCACTAGTGGCGTCAGGCTCACCAGCTTAGAGTTTCCTGGTTTATATTTAGAACCTTTCTTAAACAGCAGAACAACATTGGCTAACCTCCAATTGCTCAGGATGATTTATATATCTCTGCTAGTGCTCCTGCAATTTCTGCATTGCCTCTCTCAGGGTCTGAGGAAGCACCTTGTCAGCCCCTATTGGTTTTATCCACTCTAATTTTCCACACTACCTCCTCCTCTAAGCTGTACAGGTTCCATGACCTTCTTGCTGCTTTGCTTCACTTCAATGCACACTGTGTCCCTCTCCTGGGCAAATACAGAGGCAAAAAATCCCTTTAAGATCTCTGCCACCTCTTTCGGCTCTACGCATAGATTACCATTCTGATCTCCCAGAGGTCCAGTTTTGTCCCTTGCAATCCTTTTGATGTTCTCACATCTGTAGTATCGCTGAGAATTCTCCATCATTTGTCTGCTAGGGCAACCTCAAGCCTTCTTTTAGCCCTTCTGATTTCTTTCTTAAGTGTTCTCTTGCATCTCTTATATTCCATAAGTACCTCATTTGTTCCTACGTGCCTATACCTACTATGCACCTCCTTTTTTCATAACCAAAGCTTCAATATCTCTTGAAAACTAAGGTTCCCAAAAACTGTTATTCTTACCTTTATTCTGACAGGCACAGAAAATTTGCACTCTCAAAATCTTACTTTTGAAGGCCTCCCACTTATCAAGTACAGCTTTGCCAGTAAAGAACCTGTCCCAATCCACACTTGCCAGATCCTTTCTGTTATCATCAAAACTGGTCTTTCTCCAATTTAGTATCTCAACCTGTGGACCAGACCAATCTTTTCCCATTCTTATTTGAAAGCAATGGCATTACGATCACTAGATGCAAAGTAAACTTCTACCACCTGCCCTGTCTTATTCCCTAATAATAGATCAAGTATCATAAGACCATAAGGCAAAGGAGCAGAATTGATCCATCAAGTCTGCTCCACCATTCAATCATGACTGATTCTTTTTTCTCCTCCTCAGCCCCACTCCCCAGCCTTCTCCCCATAACATTTGATGCCATATCCAATGAAGAATTTCTGCCTTAAATACACCTAACAACCTGGCCTCCACAACTGCCCATGGCAACAAATTCCAAAAATTCACCATCCTCTGGCTAAAGAAGTTTCTCCACATCTCTTTTAAATGGTCACCCCTGTATCCTGAGTCTGCGTCCTCTTGTCCTAGACTCCCCCATCATGGGAAACATCCTTTCCACATCTACTCTGTCTAGGCCTTTCAACGTTCAGAAGGTTTCAATGACATTCCCCTCATCCTTCTAAATTTCAGCAAATACAGACCCAGAGCTATCAAGTGTTCCTCGTATGATAACCCTTTCGTATGAAAGTGTTATCCTGGAATCATCCTTGTGAAGCTCCTTTCCAAATCCAGCACATCTTTTCTTACAAACACATACAAAATGCTGGTGGAACACAGCAGGCCAGGCAGCATCTATAAGGAGAAGCACTGTCGACGTTTCGGGTCGAGACCCTTCGTCAGGACTAACTGAAAGGAAAGATAGTAAGAGATTTGAAAGTAGTGGGGGGAGGGGGAAATGCAAAATGATAGAAGAAGACCGGAGGGGGTGGGATGAAGCTAAGAGCTGGAAAGGCGATTGGTGAAAGTGATACAGAGCTGGAGAAGGGAAAGGATCATGGGACGGGAGGCCTCAGGAGAAAGAAAGGAGGGGGGGGGGGAGCACCAGAGGGAGATGGAGAACAGGCAAACAACTAAATATGTCAGGGATGGGGTAAGAAGGGGAGGAGGGGCATTAACAGAAGTTAGAGAAGTCAATGTTCATGCCATCAGGTTGGAGGCTACCCAGCCGGTATATAAGGTGTTGTTCCTCCAACCTGAGTTAGGATTCATTTTGACAGTAGAGGAGGCCATGGATAGACATATCAGAATGGGAATGGGACGTGGAATTAAAATGTGTGGCCACTGGGAGATCCTGCTTTCTCTGGCGAACTGAGTGTAGGTGTTCAGCAAAATGGTCTCCCAGTCTGCGTCGGGTCTCACCAATATATAAAAGGCCACACCAGGAGCACCGGACGCAGTATACCACACCAGCCGACTCACAGGTGAAGTGTCGCCTCACCTGGAAGGACTATCTGGGGCCCTGAATGGTGGTGAGGGAGGAAGTGTAAGGGCAGGTGTAGCACTTGTTCCACTTACAAGGATATGTGCCAGGAGGGAGATCGGTGGGAAGGGATGGGGGGGACGAGTGGACAAGGAAGTCGCGTAGGGAGCGATCCCTGCGGAAAGCAGAAAGGGGGGGGAGGGAAAGATGTGCTTGGTAGTGGGATCCCGTTGGAGGTGGCAGAAGTTATGGAGAATTATACGTTGGACCTGGAGGCTGGTGGGGTGGTAAGTGAGGACAAGGGGAACCCTATCCCAAGTGGGGTGGCGGGCGGATGGGGTGAGGGCAGATGTGCGGAAAATGGGAGAGATGCGTTTGAGAGCAGAGTTGATGGTGGAAGAAGGAAAGCCCCTTTGTTTAAAAAAGGAAGACATCTCCTTCATCCTGGAATGAAAAGCCTCATCCTGACAGCAGATGCTGCGGAGATGGAGGAATTGTGAGAAGGGGATAGCATTTTTGCAAAAGACAGGGTGGGAAGAGGAATAGTCCAGGTAGCTGTGAGAGTCTGTAGGCTTATAGTAGATATCAGTAGATAAGCCGTCTCCAGAGATGGAGACAGAAAGATCAAGAAAGGGGAGGGAGGTGTTGGAAATGGACCAAGTAAATTTGAGGGCAGGGTGAAAGTTGAGGCAAAGTTAATGAAGTCAACGAGCTCAGCACGCATACAGGAGGCAGCGCCAATGCAGTCGTCGATGTAGTGAAGGAAAAGAGGGGGATGAATACCCGTATAGACTTGGAACATGGACTGTTCCACAAAGCCAACAAAAAGGCAGGCATAACTGGGACCCGTACGGGTGGTCTCGAAGCTCTTCGCTTCTTTTTGGATTCCAGACCTAACCAATTCCCCTCTACCACCACTCTCCTCCATCTAGCGGAATTAGTTCTTACTCTCAATAATTTCTCCTTTGGCTCCTCCCACTTCTTCCAAACCAAGGGTGTAGCCATGGGCACCTGTATGGGCCCCAGTTATGCCTGCCTTTTTGTTGGCTTTGTGGAACAGTCCATGTTCCAAGTCTATACTTGGAAGGGCCTGTATTGTGCTGTAGATTTTCTATGTTTCTATCTGGCATACTGCTAGTGTCTTCCACAGTGAAGACTGATGCAAAATACTCATTTAGTTTATCTTTCATATCCTTGTTCTCCATTAATATTTCTCTGGCCTCATTTTTTAGCAGGCCTATATCCACTCTTATCTCTTTCTTATTTTATATATACTTGAAAAAACTTTTACTATCAACTTTGATATTGTTTGCTAGCTTGCTTTCATATTTAATCTTTTCCCTTTTAATGATTATTTTAGTTGCTCTGTAGGTTTTAAAAGCTTCCCAATCCTCTATTTTCCCACTAATTTTTGCTTTGGTGTATGCTGTGGATGAGCAAGGAGGTACGTCGTCTGCTGAAGACTAGATCTGTGGCATTCAAGGCTGGCGACACAGGTCTGTACCAGAAAACCAGGTTTGACTTGCGTAGGGCTATTTCTAGGGTAAAGAGATTATTTTGAATGAGGTTGGAGTCAACATTGGATGTATGACAACTCTGGCAGGGTTTGCAAGACATTACTTCCTATGAAGCGAAACCCATTAGTATGAATGGCGGTAATGTTTCACTACCAGATGAACTCAGTGCCTTCTATGCCCATTTTGAAAGAGAGAATATAACTACAGCTGTGAAGATCCCTGCTGCACCCTATGATCTCTGTCTCAGAAGCCGATGTTAGGCTGTCTTTAAAGAGGGTGAACCCTCACAAGGCAGAAGGTCCCGACAGAGTACCTGGTAAGGTTCTGAAAACTTGTGCTAACCAACTGGCGGGAGTATTCAAGGACATTTTCAACTTCTCACTGCTATGGGTGTAAGTTTCCACTTGTTTCATAAAGGCAACAATTATACCAGTGCCTAAGAAGAATAATGTGAGCTGCCTTAATGACGATCGCCCGGTAGCACTCACATCAACAGTGATGAAATGCTTTGAGAGGTTGGTCATGACTAGACTGAACTCCTGCCTCAACAAGGACCTGAACCAATTGCTATTTGCCTATCACCACAATATGTCAATGACAGATGTAATCTCAACGGCTCTTCACACGGGCTTAGATCACCTGGACAACACAAACACCTATGTCAGGATGTTGCTCATTTACTATAGTTCAGCATTTAACACCATCATACCCACAATCTTGATTGATAAGTTACAGAACTTGGGCCTCTCTACTTCCCTTGCAATTGGATCCTCAACTTCCTAACATATCCTCCTCGCTGATGATCAACACTGGTGCACCTCAGGGGTGTGTGTTTAGCCCACTGCTCTACTCTCTCTATACCCATGACTCTGTGGCTAGGAATAGCTCAAATACCAACTATAAATTTGCTGATGATACAACCATTCTTGGTAGAATCTCAGATGGAGACGAGAGGGCGTACAGGAGCGAGATATACCAACTAGCGGAGTGATGCCACAGCAACAACCTGGCAATCAATGTCGGTAAGACAAAAGAGCTGATTGTGGACTTCAGGAAGGGTAAGACAAAGGAATACATATCAATCCTCATAGAGGGGTCAGAAGTGGAGAGAGTGAGCAGCTTCAAATTCCTGAGTCTCAAGATCTCTGAGGACCTAACCTGGTCCCAACATATCGATGCAGCTATAAAGAAGGCAAGACAGCAACTATATTCATTTGGAGTTTGAAGAGATTTGGTATGTCAACAAAAACACTCAAAAACTTATATAGATGTACCATGGCGAGCATTCTGGCAGGCTGCATCACTGTCTGGTATGGAGAGAGGGAGGGGGCTACTGCACAGGTTTGAAAGAAGCTGCAGGGGAGATTGATCACAGAATAGGTTTAGAAAGGTGAGCAGAACACCTGGGTTGAAGGAGCAGCATTGTGCTGAACTGTTCTATGTTATAATCTGGCCAAATGTGAGGTATTGCACTTTGGAAGATCACGCAAAGTACAGCACCATCTTTAGTCAGCTCCATTTTAGGTACTAGGCTATAAAGTACCTAGGACATCTTCAAGAACATTTTCAACCTCTCACTGCTAGGGGTGGAATGAAAGGCAGCGTCTATTATTAAGGACCACCAGCATCCAGGGCATGCCCTTTGATCATTGTTACCAACAGGCAGGAGGTACAGAAGCCTGAAGGCACACACTCAGCAATTCAGGAACAGCTTCTTACCCTCTGCCATCCGATTTCTAAATGGACATTGAACCCGTGAACACTACTTCACTTTTTAAATATATATTATTTCTGTTTTTGAACAATTTTTAATCTATTCAATATATGTATACTGAAATTAATTAATTTGATTATTTATTATTATGTATTCTAACATTATTATGTATTGAATTGAACTGTTGCTGCTAAGTTCACAAAATTTCACAAAACTTGTTGGTGATAATAAACCTGATTCTGATTCTGCTCTCTCTTTTTATATTAGCATTGACGTCCCTCGTCAGCCACAATTACCATTTGAGCGCTTCTTCATTTTTGGAATATATCCTACTTCTTCCTCACTTTTCCCAGAAACTTAAGCCATTGCTGCTCTGCTGTCATCCCTGTTACTGTAAATCTTATGGACTGTTAGGTGGTCTATAATTTAGCACCATTAACATGGTCATACCTTTCGTATAACTCAGTTTCACCTACGATGCCTCACTAGACAATTTTTCCAGAGAGCTTGGACTCCAATAACCCAATATCCCATTCTGCATCAGCACTGTTAGCGATCCAGCTACTAATAGTGTGCTGTACTTTATGTGTGATCTTCCAAAGTGCAATACCTCACATTTGGCCAGATTATAACACAGAACAGTTCAGCATGATGCTGGTTCTTCAATCCAGGTGTTCTGCTCACCTTTCTAAACCTATTCTGTGATCAATCTCCTATACAGCCCATAACCCTCCATTTTAGAAAACATAGAACTCCATCATATACTCCATTTGCCATTTCTCTGCCCATATCTGCAAATGATCTATATGCCATTATATCCTTGGCATTCCTCTGGTATTAGCTAGTTTATCATTGTCACATGTACTGAGATGCAGTGAAAAGCTTGTCTTGTATTTTGTTCATACAGATCAGATCTTTTACATAGTAGTGAGGCAGAACAAGATAAAACAATAGAAATGCAGAATAAAGTATAACAGATGAAGGACAGTCTTAAGGGACTCTACAGATTTGTTAAGAGCAAAAGGATTGCAAAGGACAAAATTGGTCCTCTTGAAGATATGAATGGTAATCTATACATGGAGCCAAAAGAGATGGGGAAATCTTAAATAGATTTTTTGCATCTGTAATTACTCAGGAGACGGACATAGAGTCTATAGAAGTGAGACAAAGCAGCAGTGAATTCATTACCCTATACATATTATAGAACAGGAGATTTTGGAATCTCGAGGCCAATTAGGGTCGATAATTTCCCCAGGCTCTGAAAAGGTCGTCCCTCGGACCCTGTGGGAAGCAAGTACAGAAATTGCAGGAGCCCTAGCAGAGATGTTTAACTCATCCTTTGCGACAGGGAAGGTACTAGAGGATTGGAGGATAGCTAATGTTGTTTCACTGTTTTAGAAATTCTCTAAAAATAAATCAGGAGCCTAACACCAGTAGTGGGAAGGTTATTGGAAAGTATTCTAAGGGACCAGATATATGAGTATTTGGATAGACAGGGACCGCTCAGGCATTGTTAGCATGGCTTTGTGCATGGTAGGTTGTATCTAAGCAATCTCATAGAGTATGTCAAGGAAGTTACTAGGAAAGTTGATGAAGGTAAGGCAGTGGATGTTACCTACATGGACGTTAACAAGGCATTTCACAAGGTCCTGTATGGGAGGTTGGTCAAGAAGGTTCAATCGCTTGGCATTCAAAATGAGTTTTTAAATTGGATTAGGCATTAGCTTTGTGGGAGAAACCAGTGATTGGAAGTAGATGGTTGCTTCTCCGAGTGGAGGCCTGCAACTAGAGATGTGCTGCAAGGATCAGTGTTGGGTCCATTGCTGTCTGTCATCTCTATCAATGATCTGGATAATAATGTGATTAATTTGCAGATTACACCAATTTTGGGTGTATAATGGACATCAGGGAAGACTATCAGAGCTTGGAGCGGAATCTTGACCAGCTGGAAAAATGGGCTGAAAAATGACAGATGGAATTTAATGCGAAGTGCTGCACTTCAGTAGAATCAACCAGGGTAGATTTTATACTGTGAATGGTAAGGCACTGAGGACTGCAGTAGAACAAAGGGATCTAGGAATACAGGTCCATGACTCATCTGACATGGCAACAAAAGTAGGTGGGATTGTAAAGAAAACTTTTGGCATATTGGCCTTCTTAAATCAAAGTATTGAGTACAGGAGATAGGATGTTTTGTTGAAGTTGTATAAGAGGCCTAAGTTGGATTGTGTGCAGCTTTGGTCATCTACCCACAGTAAAAATGTAAAGAAGTTTGAAAGAATACAGAGAGAATTTACAAGGATGTTGTCAGGGCTGGAGGACCTGAGTTATAAGGAAAAATTGTATAAGTTACTACTTTTTCCTTGGAACTTAAGATGAATGAGGAGACATCTGATAGAAATTATGCAAAATTATGAGGGGAATAGAGAGGGTAAATGCAAGCAGGCCTTTTCCACTGAAGTTGAGACTACAACTAGAAGTCTTGGGTTAAGGGTGAAAGGTGAAAAGTTGAAGGGGAACATGAGGGAAAACTTCCTCACTCAGATGGTTGTGAGAGTGTGGAATGAGCTGCCACCACAAGTAGTGCATGCAAGCTCAATTTCAATGTTTGTGAGAAGTTTAGATAGGTACATGGATGGCGGGAGGCATGGAGGGCTATGGTCTGGGTGCAGGTTGATGGGAATAGGCAGTTTAACTGGTTCTGCATGGAATAGATGGGCCAAATGACCAGTTTCTGTGCTTTGACTCTGAGTTACAGTTACACTTAGCTTCCAGTTGTTACACTGACAGTAATAACATTTATACTACATTAACAACAATGCCACCAATCTTTATATGTACTTACTAACTCAACAACCCATATTTTCAGCTAGGTCTATAAGCCCCAATAACCATTCCCCTCAGTCTTCTGGCAAGCCAATTGAAGGTTGTATTTGATATTTTTTCTTGGATCAAACAAGGCTGAGTGGAGAGCCTGATATACTGTATCTAATTTTGACAGGCAGGGATCGGGCAGACAGTGGACGTAGAGGTGCTCACAATACTTTTGAGTATTTAGGTGAGAGCTTGAAACTATGACTTAGCATGGGAAACTGGGAATATCTGCAACTGATCTGTATCCCATCATATTCTTTGCCAGTCTTATACACTATCCACAACACCACCAATCTTCGGATCATCTGCAAATTTACTCACCCACCATTCTACAATTTCATTCAGGTCATGTGTATACAGAGGTCCCAGTACAGATCTCTGCAGAACACCACTAATGACAGCTCTTCACTAGATCTGGTCAAAGATTTTCCCTTTGACCACCACTCTCGATGGGCAAGCTAGTTCTGAATCCAATTCTTCATTGATCTCATGCATCTTAATTGAATAGAATTGAATGAATTGAATTGAATGATCTTTATTGTCATTATACTGTTATGACCCCAGCCCCCTCCTTTGTGTGAATCGCAAGAGAGAGAGAGCAGCCTTACGGTTTGGAATGGGGTCTGGCCTCTCAGCCAGACAAAAGCCAAGGACATGGCCATTGTCTTGGGAGACACCTTTGTGGAATAAGGGACTGGACTACATGCAAACCCTCAGGGCAACGTGGGCTGGGTGATGGGGGAAAGATTGCCTCACCCCCACCCTGATTGACATCTACAACCCTGCCAGTCCAGATAAAAGGTGGGCTGCCGAGGCGGGGCCTCAGACGCACCAAGGAGACACACGAAGAAGACACGATAGCGCTTCCCGTCGGAGCGGGAAGCCATTTTGAAGGAAGTCACGTGCGTTAGATTCCGGATCGGGAGTCTGTGGCTGAAACCAAAGGAAAACCGTTTTAACTAACAACCGGGATTTTCTTCGTAAAGGCGACGGGCAAGTGTTCCTTCTTTCTCACCACTCTCTCTCTCCAACACGTGAAATGCCAGCGGTTTCCAAAACGGAAAAGCCTGCAGATTTATGAGTGACTTTTATATTCCATTGGACTCAGTATTCCCCTAGACAACGATAGAGCTTATTTCTGATTGATTATTACTATACCTGTGCTTTAGATTGAGTTTTGATGATGTATATGATCTGAATGTTTTGTATTAACCATACGTTTGTGCCCCTTTATAAATAAAAACGTTTGAAAATAGTACCATCAGACTTCAGCGGACCTCTCTATCTTTGCTGGTAAGTCACCCGGTTACTGGGAACGTAACAAGTGGGGCCTCGTCCCGGGATTTGAAACCAAAGGGGAGGGTCAGTGAATCGGGCTGTAAGTCCAAACTTAAATCTGGTTACGCAGGTAGCCAGACAGGAAACCAGCAAAGATGGATGTGGATGAATTTATGAGAAACCCGACTGTAGAGGCGCTAGGGGCGGCTACCAAATTAGACTTGGTAAATCTGGCAAAGGAGTTAGACCTCACAGAGGTGAGGTCATCAATGAAAAAGCAGGAGGTGCGAAGGGTCATAAATCAGTATTACATTGGGAAGAAGGTGTTTGCAGCTGAGGATTTGGAAAATATCCCCAAAAAGAGATTAGCGAGTGGGACAAATCAGTTAGAGTTGGAGAAAGTAAGGTTGGAACATGAATTTAAAGTAAAGCAGCTAGAAGCAGCCGAGAAGGAAAAGGAACGGGCTGAGAAAGAAAAGGAAAAGGAAAGGGAGCAGGCATTCAAACTAAAGGAATTAGAGGTGAAACGGGGTCATGAGCTCCAGCTAAAGCAGCTGAAAGCAGAAGAGAAAGAGAAACAAAGGAGCCATGAATTGGAGCTGGACAGGCGAAGGCAAGAGCGAAGAGCTCAAGGGGTAGAGAGAGAGGAGGGGTTTGATGTTAGTCGGGCGTTGAGGTTGGTCCCCCCGTTCGAGGAGACGGATGTCGATAGTTATTTCTTGCTTTTTGAAAAGGTGGCAGTGAATCAGAAGTGGCCCAGAGAGCAGTGGGTGGCGTTGTTACAAAGTGTGTTACGAGGGAAAGCACAGCGGGCATATGCAGCGTTGCCCCCGGAAGGGGAAGGCAAGGTACATCACAAAAATTGATTTGTTAAAGGGGTACTGGTGCGTTCCTTTAACGGACAGGGCTCGAGAGATTTCAGCCTTTGTCACCCCATCCGGGTTGTACGAGTACAACGTTATGCCGTTTGGGATGAAAAATGCCCCAGGGACATTTCAGCGGATGATAGACGCTGTGATAAAGGGGTTAACCCACACCAAGGCTTATCTTGATGATGTGGTAGTTTGGAATGACACCTGGGAGGAGCACCTGGAGGCTGTAGAAAGCTTGTTTACCCGAATGTCGGCAGCCCACCTTACAGTAAACCTCGCCAAGAGTGAGTTTGGTCATGCCACAATCACCTATCTGGGGTATGTGGTGGGAGACGGGCAGTTGGCACCTGTACAGGCGAAGGTCCGGGCTATTTCCGAGGTCCCTGTACCCTACAATAAAAGGGCCCTGAGGAGGTTTCTGGGCATGGTGGGATACTATCGGAAATTCTGTAAAAATTTCGCGGACATTGCGCTCCCCCTTACAAAACTACTGCGGAAGGAGGAAAAATTTGAGTGGGGTCATTCTTGTCAGAATGCCTTTGAAAAGTTAAAAGCCATATTGTGCCATGACCCTGTGTTAAAAGCGCCCGATCTGTTAACCCCCTTCTCCTTGGCCACGGACGCCAGCGATGAGGCTGCAGGAGCAGTCCTTTTGCAGCAAGCAGGGGATGGAGTGGAGCACACGGTAGCATATTTCTCTCGGAAGTTCAATAGACACCAGAGGAATTACTCTACCGTGGAAAAGGAATTGTTAGCGCTTGTTTTGGCGATACAACATTTCGAAGTGTACATTTGTCCGGCGCAAAGACCCCTAGTGGTCTATACCAATCACAACCCGCTGGTATTCTTGGACAATATGAAAAATAAAAACAGGAGGTTATTAAGCTGGAGTCTGATGCTGCAGGAATTCGATATTAAGATACAGCACATTAAGGGGAGTGATAATGTGCTAGCGGATTGTTTATCTAGGTGCTGAATTAAATGTAAAATGTATGGCTCTGTAGTTAAAACGAAAAGCTTGTGTATTGTGTTAGATTCAAAAATCCTATAAGACTCTGTACCAACTTGTTTTTAACCGCTGGTAAAAAACTTTTAAGAGGGGAGGTGTTATGACCCCAGCCCCCTCCTTTGTGAGAATCGCAAGAGAGAGAGAGCAGCCTTACGGTTTGGAATGTGGTCTGGCCTCTCAGCCAGACAAAAGCCAAGGACATGGCCATTGTCTTGGGAGACACCTTTGTGGAATAAGGGACTGGACTACGTGCAAACCCTCAGGGCAACGTGGACTGGGTGATGGGGGAAAGATTGCCTCACCCCCACCCTGATTGACATCTACAACCCTGCCAGTCCAGATAAAAGGTGGGCTGCCGAGGCGGGGCCTCAGACGCACCAAGGAGACACACGAAGAAGACACGATAGCGCTTCCCGTCGGAGCGGGAAGCCATTTTGAAGGAAGCCACGTGCGTTAGATTCCGGATCGGGAGTCTTTGGTCTGAAACCAAAGGAAAACCGTTTTAACTAACAACCGGGATTTTCTTCGTAAAGGCGACGGGCAAGTGTTCCTTCTTTCTCACCACTCTCTCTCTCCAACACGTGAAATGCCAGCGGTTTCCAAAACGGAAAAGCCTGCAGATTTATGAGTGACTTTTATATTCCATTGGACTCAGTATTCCCCTAGACAACGATAGAGCTTATTTCTGATTGATTATTACTATACCTGTGCTTTAGATTGAGTTTTGACGATGTATATGATCTGAATGTTTTGTATTAACCATACGTTTGTGCCCCTTTATAAATAAAAACGTTTGAAAATAGTACCATCAGACTTCAGCGGACCTCTCTATCTTTGCTGGTAAGTCACCCGGTTACTGGGAACGTAACAATACATAGGTAAAATGACACTCTGTTTAGCTTCCTCTCAGGCAATTAAGTAAAGCGGTAGATAAAAACAAGACAGTAATTAATCTTCTGGTTGAGTCTCCCATCAGGGACCTTGTCAAATGCCCTACTAAACTCCATGTAGACAACATCCACCACTCTATTTCCTTCAGTCACCCTCATCACCTAGTCAAAAATCTTGATCCAGTTAGAAAGACATGACTTGCCCTGTACAAAGTTATGCTGGCTCTCCCTAATTAGGTCTTGCTCATAAATCCTATCTCTAAGAATTCTCTGCAGTAACATCTCTACTACTGACATGAAACTCACTGGTCTATAGTTTCCAGGATTATCCCTTATTCTCTTCTTGAATAATGGAACAATATTAATTACTCACCAATCAGTCCTCCGAGACCTCACCTCTGGCTACAGAACACAAAGTTATTGGAAAATACCCCACAAATCTTTTTTCTTGCCTCTCTCAATAATCTGGGTTATATCCCATCAGGTCTGGGGGCTTATACACCTTAACATTCTTCAAGAGGCCCAATCCTCCTCCCTTACCTCAAAATGTCCTAACATATTAATACTCTTGGGACTGATCTCGCTATCCTCCACATTCTTCTTCTTGGCAAACACTGATTTAAAGTACTCACTATGGACCTCACCCACATCCTTTGCATCCAAACAAATGTTCCCCTCTTTATCCTTGAGTAAATTATTCCACTTCCTGAGGTATCCTCAGCCAGGGCTGGAATCGGACACCGAGCTGAGAGGCAGATAGAGCTGTGTACCTTGAATATCTGATATTGAGTCAGGAATCTCCAACAGACGGTTTTCATGACAGTCAAGTACAGTCAGGTTCTGGAGTAGCCCAATCGTTGATGGCAAAAACTCAATTTCATTGTTCTCAAGATACAATTCCTTCAGTTTCTGCAAACAGAAAGAATGAGTTTAGGATGTAGTTTGATTGACTGTGGCTTCTGCAATAAGAAGCATTGCTATGCTTTCTTCTCTTTTCTAACATGGAAAACTTAGGGAAGCTTTATTGTGATATCCACTGAGGTACAGCTAAAAACGACTTGCATATTATCCATACAGATTAATTCATTACTATATTACATTGTGGCAATACAAGGTAAGACAAGAACAGAATACAGAATAAAGTGTTACAAAGTTGTTCAAAGAACATTTATTATCAAAGTGTATATATCATATACTACCTTGGAATTTATCTTCTTGCAAGTAGACACAAAGCAAAGAAATACAACAGAGCCCATTAAAAAACCCATACAACAAAGACTGTCAAACACCCAACAAGATTATAAAAAACAAATCATGCAAAGAATAAATAAAAGTTAACAAATAACACAGAGAACATGAACTTAGGAGTCCTCAAACATGATTCCATAGCCATAGAATTAGTTCAACATTGCAGCCAGTCCAGGAACCTGATGGTTGCAGGCCACAATCAAGGAGCTAGTAACAGATGAAGTGCCTTGCAGATAAACAGAAGGAGAAAAGTCACAATGAGGTAGATCATGAGATTGTCCATCTTATTCTACCAGGGAAGCATTCAATAGTCTTTCATCAGTGCGGTAGAAGCTGTCCTTGAGCCTGGTGTACATGCTTTCTGTTTCATTTTTGTCCTTCGCCTCCCTATGCTGTGCTAAACATGTGCTACAAAATGCACTGAAGCCCATTTGAGTCCTCCCTCAACCAATGGTAGTTGTGGGCATGTTTGTAGGCTTCTCTTCTACTTCTTACCACTTTCTCGATCTCTGGAAACAGCTATCCATTGATGTCATTTACAAATCTACTGACTCTCACAGTTATCTTGACTATACTAGTTCTAGGCTTTAGAGTAGATTACATGGTTGGCACAACATTTTGGGCTGAAGGGCCTGTAATGTGCTGTATATTTCTATGTTCTATGTTTTATACTTCTTCCCACCCTGTCACATGTAAAAGTGCTATCTCTTCTCTTAGTTCCTCCATCTCTGCCACACTTGTTCTCAGGATGAGGCTTTCCATTCAAGAACATTCTCTTTTTTCAACATTGAGGGTTTCCCTTCCACCACCATTGATACTGCCTTCACCCACATTTCCTCCATTTCCCACACAGCTACCCTTACCCTCCTACTCTCTTTACAGGAATAGGATTGCCCTTATCCTTACCTACCAATCCACAAGCCTCCGTATTAATTATATCATTCTTCATAACTTTTGCCATTTCCAAGGGAATCCTATCAGTAAACAGGACACATGCTGTACCTGCCACTGCACCTCTTCCCTCATTCCATTCAGGACCTCAAATAGTCCTTCCATAGGAGAAGAATTAGGCTATTCAACCCATCAGGTTTGCTCCGCCATTCAATCATGGCTGATGTATTACCCCTCTCAAACCCATTCTCCTGCCTTCCCCCTCGTAAACTTTGACACCCTGAGTAATGAAGAACCTATCCGCCTCCCTTTTAAATATACTCAATTACTTGGCCTCCAAGCCACAGTTTGTGGCCATGAATTCCACAGATTCATTACCGTCAGGCTAAAGAAATTCCTTTTCATCCTCTGTTCTAAAGGGATGTCCTTATAATCTATGGCTGTGCTCTCTAGTCATAACGCCCCCACTATAGGAAACATCCTCCCCACATCCACTCTATCTAGGCCTTTCAATATTCGATAGGTTTCAATGAGGTCCCTCCTCATTCTTCTAAACTTCAGCAAGTACAGACCCAAAGCTATCAAACGCTCCTAATACATTAAAATTAGATTAGATTTGATTCAACTTTATTGTCATTGTGCTGAGCACAGATACAAAGCCAAATAAAATGCAGTTAGCATCTAACCAGAAATGCAAAGAATAGTGTTATTTACAAAATAACTGCGAATAAAAAGTAAGTGCTACAGCACACAAATATAAAAGTACTGAGACAGTACAATATGAGTACAATACTGCTTAGCGCTGTGATGTGAGGTTCAGCAGGGTCACAGCCTCAGGGAAGAAGCTCTTCCTGTGCCTGCTGGTGTGGGAGCGGAGGTTCCTGTACCGCCTACCGGATGGGAGGAGAGTAAAAAGTCCATGGTTAGGGTGAGATGCATCCTTGATAATGCTTTTCGCCCTGCCCAGGCAGCGTTTATGATAGATGTTCTCAATGGTGGGCAATTGGGTGCCGATAATCCGCTGTTCAGTTTTCACCACACGCTGGAGTGCTTTGCTGTCCGATACGGGACAATTGCCATACCACACTGAGATGCAGTTGGTGAGTATGCTCTCAATGGTACAGTGGTTAATCCAATCATTCTAGGAATTCTCATGAATATTGTCTGGACCTGCTCCAATGCCAGCACATCTTTTCTTAGCTAAGGAACCCAAAACTGCTCACAATACTCCAGGAGCAATCTGACCAATGCCCTTATACAGCCCCAGAATTATATCCTTGCTGTTATATTCCAGTCCTCTCAAAATGAATGCTAATATCATAACTTCCTTAGCACTGTTTCAACCTGTAAGTTAACGTTTAGAGAATTCTGCACAAGGAATCTCGTCCCTTCACACTTCTGATCTTTGAATTTTCTTCACATTTAGAAAATAGTTTGTCTTTATTCCTTCTACCAAAGTGCTGACCATATTTCATCTGCCACTTCCTTGACCATTCTCCTGATCTGTCTACCTCATTCTGCAGACTCCCTGCTTTCTCAACATTACTTGCCCCTCCAACTATCTACGTATCGTCTACAACTTGGCCGCAAAACCATCAATTCCTTCATCCAAATCACGGACATATATCTAAAAAGAATTGGTAGCAACAATAACCTTTGTGGAACACCACTAGACACCAGCAACCAACCTGAAAAGTCTCCCTTAATTCCTTTATTAGTATGGACAGAGAAATGGCTGATTTGCCTCCTTCTAACCAGCCAATAGAACCATAGAACATTACAGCACAGAAACAGGCCCTTTGGCCCTTCTTGGCTGCGCTGAACTATTTTTCTGCCTAGTCCCACTGACCTGCACCTGGTCCATATCCTCCAAACCCCTCTCATCCATATACCTGTCCAAGTTTTTCTTAAATGTCAAAAGTGAGCCCGCATTCACCATTTCATCTGGCAGCTCATTCCACACTCCCACCACTCTGTGTGAAGAAGCCCCCCCCCCCCAATGTTCCCTTTAAACATTTCCCCCTGCACTCTTAACCCATGTACTCTGGTTTTTTTCTCCCCTAGCCTCAGTGGAAAAAGCCTGCTTGCATTCACTCTATCTATACCCATCATAATGTTATATACCTCTATCAAATCTCCCCTCATTCTTCTACGTTACAGGGAATAAAGTCCTAACCTATTCAACCTTTCTCTGTAACTCAGTTTCTCAAGTCCTGGCAACATCCTTGTAAACCTTCTCTGCATTCTTTCAACATTATTAATATCCTTCCTGTAATTAGGTGACCAAAACTGTTCACAATACTCCAAATTTGGCCTTACCAATGTCTTATACAACCTTGTGGCGACCCACTTTCTGCACAGGCGAACCGGCTCACAAATAGCCAGTGCGCGGGTGGAGACTTTGGTAATGCACCTCTGACGTCATTTCTGCCCGGAGAGGGCGGGTGCTAGGGATTTAAATGCCAGCGCTGCGGTTTGAATAAACTAGTCTCGAAATGACTTAGCAACTACGTGTTGTTATTTCAGCGGTGTGTGTAGCACATCGCTACATTGGTGACCCCAACGGTCCAAACGGGATTTGGACCAAAGATGACCGACTCTTCACCTGTTCACGCAGTTTCACTAAAACTGCCGACTTTCTGGATGCTGCGACCACGTGTGTGGTTTAGTCAAGCAGAAGCCCAGTTCCAGATTCGGCAGATATCCTCTGATTCCACGCGTTACTACCACGTGGTGAGCGCCCTTGACCAGGAGATGGCTGCCCAGGTTGCGGATTTCATACAGTCGCCCCCGGAAGAAGGCAAATATGAAGCATTCAAAGCGCTGCTCATTGGGACCTTCGGCCTCTCACGGCGTGAGCGAGGTGCCCGCCTGCTTCACCTGGACGGTTTGGGAGACAGACTGCCGTCAGCATTGATGAACGAGATGCTGTCCCTGGCTGACGGACACAAGCCCTGCCTCATGTTTGAGCAAGCGTTCCCAGAGCGACTGCCCCAGGACATACATCTGCTGCTGGCCGACGCAGATTTCAGCGACCCCCGGAAGGTGGCGGCCCGGGCAGACGTGTTGTGGAAAGCCAAGAGGGAGAGCGTGGCGTCTGTCGGTCAGATTACCAGGCCACACGCCCAACAGCAGACCAGACCAGGCCCGGCAGGGGGGCGCACACAACACAGAGGCAGGAGTGAGGAGGCCAGTGAACAGTGGTGTTTCTACTACCAGCGGTGGGGCAAAAAGCCCGCCGTTGTCGTCCACCCTGCAAGGGCCAGGGCCAGAGCCAGCTGCCGCTAATGACTATGGTGGCTGGCCACCAGGACAGCCTCTTGTACGTCTGGGACAAACAGTCGGGATGCCGCTTCTTGGTCGACACCAGAGCGGAGATCAGCGTCTTGCCCCCGACGGGGTACGACACCCACAACAGGAAACCAGGATCCACCCTGAGGGCCGCAAACGGCAGCACGATACGGACCTACGGCACCCTCACAGTGCAGCTGCAGTTCGGCGCCAGCCGGTTCACGTGGGACTTCACACTGGCCGCTGTGACCCAACCACTCCTGGGGGCGGACTTCTTACGAGCTCACAGCCTGCTGGTCGACTTGCAAGGGAAAAGACTGGTACATGCCGAGATTTTCCAGACGTTCTCCCTGGGTGAAGCCAAGTTGCCGGCCCCACACCTGGACTCCATCACGCCGTCGGAGAACAAATTCACCAGAATCCTGGCAGACTTTCCATCGATTCTGGCACCGTAGTTCACGGCAGCCATGCCCAGACACGGGGTACAGCACCACATTCCGACCCAGGAACCACCCTTCCATGCCCGCGCACGAAGGCTCCCCCCGGAAAAGCTCCACCTGGTGAAAGAGGAGTTCAAGAGGATGGAGGAATTGGGGATCGTACGGAGGTCCGACAGCCCATGGGCCTCCCTCCTGCACTTGGTGCCCAAAGCAGCTGGGGGTTGGAGACCATGCGGTGACTACTGCAGACTGAACGAGGCTACCACTCCAGACTGCTACTCCGTGCCGCACATACAGGACTTTGTAGCAAACCTGCACGGGGCAAGAATCTTTTCCAAAGTAGACCTCGTCCGGGGATATCATCAAATCCCGGTGCACCCTGAAGACAATCCCCAAAACAGCACTCATCACCCCGTTCGGCCTGTTCGAGTTCCTCCGAATGCTGCACAGACGTTCCAGCGGCTAATGGACTCAGTGGGACGTGACCTGGACTTTGCGTTCATCTATTTGGACGACATCCTTATCGCCAGCAGTTGTCATCAGGAGCATCTGTCCCACCTCCGCCAGCTCTAATCCCGCCTGAGTGATTTCGGCCTCACGATCAACCCGACCAAATGCCAGTTCGGTCTTGATACCATCGACTTCCTGGGCCACAGGATTACCAAAGATGGGGCAACACCTCTGCCCGCCAAGGTAGACGCGATCCGCCACTTTGCCTGGCCCAACACGGTCAAAGGCCTGCAGGAGTTTGTTGGTATGGTGAACTTCTACCACCATTTCCTCCCCTCAGCAGCCCGTATCATGCGCCCTTTGTACTGTTACGAAAACCCCGTAACCAGGTAACTTACCAGCAAAGATAGATGGATCAGCTGAGTCGGATGCTACTATTTTCAAACGTTTTATTCAACAAGGGCACAAACGTATGGTTAATACAAAACATTCAGATCGTCAAAACTCAATCTAAAACACCGGTGTAATAATAATCATTCAAAACACAAGCTCGATCGTCGTCTAGGGGTAATGTAGATTTTATATCGTTCGCTGGATATCTAAAAGTCTTTTAGATCACGGCAGTTTCACTTAGTTGCCGGCGGAAGTGTCGCGTTGGTGCACTTTTGTTAGAAAGACAGAGAACATGAAGCATTTACCCGACAGGTTTTCCAACCTGTAGGAGGTAGTCGGAAGTCTCGTTGGGGGAATGGACTCTCATCTGTGGCTTCCCCTGTAGCTAGGCCGTCTTCTGTGGTGAAGTCGCCAATCCCAGGCAAGGGAAGGACGCACACGAACCCCACCACCGGCTGTAGCTATTAAAACGCTGTCGCAGGATTTCTAGCGTTTCTCCTTCGTGTGTTTCCTTGGTGCATCTGGGTGCGTCTGAGGGTCCTCCCCTCAGACACTCCTTTATACTTCTTCACGGGATCGCAGGTGTCAATCAAGTTGCAGGTATTGCGATCTCTCTCTCAACCAGCCCACCCTGCCCGAGGGCCTTTCACGTGGTCTCCATGAGACAATAGTCAAAGTCACTTTTATTCTGCTTCTTGGGAGAACGTGGTCTTCCGCACGTCTCTCTCTCTTGGGTCAGTTGACCCCCCTTAACTAGAGTTCTTGCGATTTTCACAATGGAGGGGGCCAACGGCATAACAGTACACCCTGATGTCGGGTAAAGGCAAGGACATTACTTGGGTCGAGGAAGCCGCAGCCGCTTTCATTAAAGCCAAGGAAGCCTTGGCAGATGCTGCGATGCTGGTGCACCCCAGAACGGACGTTCTGACCGCCTTCATGGTGGACGCATCTGACACAGCAGTCGGTGGGGTGCAGGAGCAGCTCATCGAGGGGCGCTGGCAACCCCGGCGTTCTTCAGCAAGCACCTACAACCACCCGAACTCAAGTACAGTGCTTTCGACCGGGAGCTGTTGGCACTGTATCTGGCCATCTGACATTTCAGGTGCTTCTTAGAAGGCAGGCCGTTCACCGCGTTCACAGACCACAAACCGTTGATCTTCACATTCACGAAGGTGTCCGATCCCTGGTCGGCTCGCCAGCAGCGACATCTGTCCTACATCTCCGAGTACACGACGGACATCCAGCATGTCTCAGGAAAGGACAACGTCGTGGCGGACGCACTCTCCAGACCAGCTGTCCAGGCCCTGTCCCTGGGGGTGGACTATGCAGCACTGGCGGAGGCGCAGCAGGCAGACGATGAGATGCCCAGCTACAGGACCGCAGTCTCGGGTTTGCAGCTGCAGGACTTTCTCGTAGGCCCAGGTGATAGGACCCTCCTGTGCGACGTGGCTACTGGCCAACCTCACCCCATCGTCCCGGCAGCCTGGAGGCGGCGAGTTTTCGACTCCATACACGGTTTGGCACACCCATCTATCAGGACAACTGTCCGGCTGGTCTCCAGCAAGTTCGCGTGGCACGGACTTCGCAAGCAGGTCAGTTAATGGGCCAGAACGTGCGCACAGTGCCAAACAGCCAAGGTGCAGCGGCACACTAAAGCCCCGCCGCAGCAGTTCGAACCCACCCAGCGGAGGTTCGACCACATTCATGTGGATATTGTGGGCCCCCTACCAGTGTCCCGAGGAGTGCAGTACCTCCTAACGATGGTAGACCGGTTCACGAGGTGGCCAGAGGCGGTCCCGCTCACCGACACATCTGCCGATTCCTGCACCCGAGCACTGATTGCAACCTGGGTAGCACGCTTCGGGGTACCGGCCCACATTACCTCCGACAGAGGCGCCCAGTTCACCTCCAGCCTGTTGGGAACGCAGCTGCACCACACAACTGCCTACCACCCACAGTCGAACGGACTGGTGGAACGCTTCCACCGTCACTTGAAGTCGGCTCTCATGGCCCGCCTGAGAGGACCTAACTGGGTGGACGAGCTTCCCTGGGTCCTGCTTGGAATTCGTACAGCTCCCAAAGAGGATCTGCACGCCTTGTCAGCTGAGTTGGTGTATGGCGCGCCCCTGGCCGTCCCGGGAGAGTTCATACCAGCCCCAAGGGGGCAAGAGGAAGAACCCGCAGCAGTCCTGGACAGGCTACACGAAAGGCTCGGCAACCTGGCCCCCGTACCAACTTCACAGCACGGACGGACCCCGACCCATGTACCCAAAGACCTGCAGAACTGTAACTTTGTGTTTGTATGAAGGGACGGACATCGGGCACCGCTACAGCGGCCGTACGAGGGGCCATTCAAGGTGATCAACAACAACAGGTCCACGTACGTTCTGGACGTTGGGGGGGAGAGAGGAGGTTTTCATGGTGGACCGACTCAAACCAGCCCATGTGGACTTGGCGCAGCCAGTCGAGGTTCAGGCACCGCGGCGCAGAGGCAGACCTCCCAAACAGAGGCTGATCCAGACTGTCGACATTGGGGGGTGTATCGCCGGTTCTGGGGGGGGGGGGTTATGTGGCGACCCACTTTCTGCTCAGGCGAACCGGCTCACAAATAGCCAGCGCGCGGGGGGAGACTTTGGTAATGCACCTCTGACGTCATTTCTGCCCGGAGAGGGCAGGTGCTAGGGATTTAAATGCCAGCGCTGTGAAGTTTGAATAAACTAGTCTCGAAACGACTTACCGACTGCGTGTCGTTATTTCAGCGCTGTGTGTAGCACATCGCTGCAACCTCACCATAACATTCCAACTCTTGTACTCAGTACTTTGATTTATAAAGGTCAATGTGCCAAAAGTTCTCTTTATGACCCTATCTACCTGTGACGCTACTTTTAGGGAATTATTCCCCGATCCCTCTGTTCTACTGCACTCCTCAGGGTCCTACCATTTACCTTATGTGTTCTACCTTGGCTTGTCCTTCCAAAGTGCAATACCTTACACTTATATAATCATATAACAATTACAGCACGGAAACCGGCCATCTCGGTCCTTCTAGTCCGTGCCGAATGTTTACTCTCACCTAGTCCCATCGACCTGCACTCAGCTCATAGCCCTCCATTCCTTTCCTGTCCATATATCTATCCAATTTTTTTTTAAATGACAAAATCAAACCTGCCTCTACCACTTCTACTGGAAGTTCGTTCCACACAGCTACCACTCTCTGAGTAAGGAAGTTCCCCCTTGTGTTACCCCTAAACTTTTGCCCCCTAACTCTTAACTCATGCCCTCTTGTTTGAATCTCTCCTACTCTCAATGGAAAAAGCCTATCCACGTCAACTCTATCTATCCCCCTCATAATTTTTAAATACCTCTATCAAGTCCCCCCCCCCCCCTCAGCCTCCTACGCTCCAAAGAATGAAGACCTAACTTGTTCAACCTTTCTCTGTAACTTAGGTGCTGAAACCCAGGTAACATTCTAGTAAATCTCCTCTGTACTCTCTCTATTTTGTTGACATCTTTCCTATAATTCGGTGACCAGAACTGTACACAATACTCCAAATCTGGCCTCACCAATGCCATACAATTTTAACAATATATCCCAGCTCCTATACTCAATGCTCTGATTTATAAAGGCCAGCATGCCAAAAGCTTTCTTCACCACCCTATCCACATGAGATTCCACCTTCAGGGAATTATGCACCATTATTCCTAGATTACTCTGTTCTACTGCATTCCTCAATGCCCTATCATTTACCATGTATGTCCTATTTTGATTAGTCCTACTTGTCTGCATTAAACTCCATCTGCCATTTTTCAGCCATTTTTTCAGCTGGTCCAAATCCCTCTGCAATGTTCTATACATGCCAATATATTTTCTGTAATACCAAGGGCTCCTGTCTTGTTAAGCAGACTCACGTGTGGCACCTTGTCAAATCCAAGTAACCAACATCCATTGAGTCTCCTTTATTTACCCTGCTTGTTATTTCCTCAAAGAATTCCAACAGATTTGTCAAGCAAGATTTCCTCTTAAGGAAACCATACTGACTTTGGCCTATTTCTTCATGTGCATCTGAGTACTCCAAAACCTAATCCTTAATAATGAACTCCAACATCTTCCCAACCACTTAAGTCACATTAATTGGTGTATAATTTCCTTTCTTCCTCGTCCCTTTCTTCTTCAAAAGTGGAGTAGCATTTGCAATTTTTCATTTCCCTGGAACCATTCCAGAACCTAGTGATTCTTGAAAGATCATTACAAATGCCATCACAATCTCTTCAGCTACCTCTTTCAGAATCCTGGGGTATGGTCCATCTGGACCAGGTGATTCATCTACCCTCAGATATTAGTTTTCCAAGCACTTTCTCCTTCGCACTTCCCAAGCCATAGCAACTACAATCACTTGTGTGTCATAAGGGGACAGGAGGCTGGACCCAAGCATAGGACGCAGGCACTGAAGTACTAGGGGCAGAACGGGAACAACTAAATGAGAGACAAAACATGGAGACTGTGGTGTGCGTGAGGGACATGACATTCAAGGTGATGCTGGGGTTCTGAGAGAGTCTTAGAGTTCAGGCAGGCAAGGAAGATCCCGGAGTTCGGGCAAGGCAGGATCTTGGAGTTCCGGCAAGGCAGGATCTTGGAGTTCACTGGGCGGGCCTCATAACTCCTGGGCAGGGCCTGAACCTCCCAGGCAGGAACACGGGGGCCTGGACAGGTCTCAGGACACCTGGGTAGGTAGCAGGGCGCAACCTGTCAACAATGAGAGATAGGTAAGGGCAGAGACCTCTGGGCAGCCACATAACTCCTAGGCAGGGCCCAGACCTCCCAGGCAGGAACACAGGGGCCTGAGCAGGTCACAGGGCACCTGGGTAGGTTGCAGGGTAGAACCTGTCAGCAGCAAGGGATGGAAAGGGGCAGAGTCCCCCACCGGGCAACAGCAGTCCAGCCAGGCTTGCCCGATGGAGGCAGGGATAAGAAGGGAACTTGGTCCAGGGCAACTACCAGACTTACTCAAAGAACTCATCTTTAACGAGGGGAACTCCAAGCCAGGGCAACCAGAGGAACAGGATAAGCAGGACAACCAGGATAGGAAGGCGAACAGCACAAACAAGGCGAACCAGACAGGATCAGCACATACAGGGCAAAAACAGGACAACCCTCCAACTCAGTCCCAGAGCCCCCTATATACGCCACCAGCTGATGGGTATCAGGTGCGCCTCCTTGAGCCCCAACAAGCCACGATGATCCACAGATGTGACTAATTGGGCTCAAGGGCAAAAGGAGGGACAGCTATAAGACCCGGAGTCTGGAGTACATGGATCGGATTGAGACCCGGAATGCGGGCTCCGGACCAGACCATAACATTCTGAGTATTACTAGTTCTGACATACTGCTAATGTCTTCCATAGTAAAGATGATGTAAAATACTTAAGTTCATCCTCTATTTCTTTGTCCCCCCCCCCCCCCCATTACTACCTCTCCAGCATCATTTTCCAGCAGTCTGATATCCATTCTCTTCTCTCTTTTTCAGTTTATATATCTGAAAAAACGTTCTGGTATCTTCTGATATTTTTGGCTAGCTTCCCTTCATATTTCATCTTTTCTCTCCTTATAGTTTTTCTAGATGCCCTCTGGTGATTTTTAAAAGCTTCCCTATCCTCTAACTTCCCACTGAACTTTGCACTTTTTTATGACTCCTTTTATGCTGTCTTTGGCTTTCCTTGAAAGCCACGGTTGCCTCACCTTCCCTTTAGAATACTATTTCATCTCTGGGATTTATCTATCCAGTGCTTTTCAAATGTCCACCCAGAAATTCCAGCCAATGTTCTCATCCTTGCAAAATTAGGCCATTCAGCCATTCATCATAGCTGTTCCCAGATCTCACTCAACTCCATAAAACTGCCTTCTCGCCATATCTTTTGATGCCCTGACCAATTAGGAAACTACAGTATCAATTTTTGCTTTAAATATAAGACCATAAGATAAGAGGAGCAGAATTAGGTTATTTGGCCCATCGAATCTATTCTGCCATTCAATCATGGCTGATCCTTTTTTACACTCCTCAGCCCCACTCTCCAGCCTTCTCCCCATAACCTTTGATGCCATGTCCAATCAAGAACCTATCAAGCTGTGCCTTAAATATATCCAATGACCTGGCCTTCATAACTGCCTGTGGTAACAAATTCCACAAAATTCATTACCCCCTGGATAAAGAAATTTCTCTGCAACTCTGTTTTAAATGGATGCCTTCTATCCTGAGGCTGTGGCTTCTTGTCCTAGACTATCCCACCATGGGAAACATCTTTTCTACATCTACTCTGTCTTGGGCTTTTAACATTAGAAAGGTTTTAATGAGGTTCCCTCCTCATCCTTTTAAATTCCAGTGAGTACATACACAGAGCCATCAAATGTTCCTCGCATGATAACCTTTCTTTCCCAGAATCATCCTTATGAATCTCCTCTGAACTCTCTCCAATGCCAGCACACCTTTTTTGAGATGCGGAGCCCAAAACTGCTCACACTACTCAAGATGAGGCCTCATCAGTGTCTTTTAAAGGCTCAACATCACATCCTTACTCTTGTATTCTAGACCTCTTTAAATGAATGCTAACATTACATTTGCTTTCCTCACCACTGACTCAACCTGCAAGTTAACATTTAGGTTGTTCTGCACAAGGTCTCCCAAGTCCATTTGATCTCAGATTTTTTGATTTTCTCCCAAATTAGAAAATAGTCTGCACATCTATTTCTGCCACCAAAGTGGAGAGCCATGCATTTTCCAACACTGTATTTCATTTGCCACTTTCTTGCCTAATCTGTCTTAGTCCTTCTGCAGCCTACATGTTTTCTCAACACTACCTACCTCTCCACCAATCTTCATATCATCTGCAAATTGACAACAAAGCCAACTATTCCATCATCTGAATCATTGATATGCATCATAAGAAGAAGCGGTCCGAACACCGACCCTTGCACAACACCACTAGTCACAGCCAGCCAACCAGACAAGGATCCTTTTATTCCCACTCATTGTCTCCTACCAATCAGCTAATGCTCTAACCATACCAGTAACTTTACTGTACTACCATGGACTCTTAACTTGGTAAGCAGCCTCATGTGTTACACCCTGTCAAAGGCCTTTCCAAAATCCAAATATACAACATCCACTACATCTCCCATCTACTGCCACCAACCTCAGTTCCCACACCCCACACTTGCCGTTTCTACCTCCTACCCAAGATCCACAAACCTGCCTGTCCAGGTAGACCTATTGTCTCAGCTTGCTCCTGCCCCACTGAACTCATTTCTGCATATCTTGACACTGTCTTATTCCCCCTTGTTCAATCTCTTCCCACCTATGTTCGTGACACTTCTCACGCTTTGAATTTTTTCAATGATTTTAAGTTCCCTGGCCCCCACCGCCTTATTTTCACCATGGACGTCCGGTCCCTATATACCTCCATCCCCCACCCGGACGGTCTCGAAGCTCTTCGCTTCTTTTTGGATTCCAGACCTAACCAATTCCCCTCTACCACCACTCTCCTCCGTCTAGTGGAATTAGTTCTTACTCTCAATAATTTCTCCTTTGGCTCCTCCCACTTCTTCCAAACCAAGGGTGTAGCCGTGGGCACCCGCATGGGTCCCAGTTATGCCTGCCTTTTTGTTGGCTTTGTGGAACAGTCCATGTTCCAAGTCTATACGGGTATCCGTCCCCCTCTTTTCCTTCGCTACATTGACGACTGCATTGGCGCTGCCTCCTGTATGCGTGCTGAGCTCGTTGACTTCATTAACTTTGCCTCAACTTTCACCCTGCCCTCAAATTTTACCTGGTCCATTTCTGACACCTCCCTCCCCTTTCTTGATCTTTCTGTCTCAATCTCTGGAGTCGGCTTATCTACTGATATCTACTATAAGCCTACAGACTCTCACAGGTACCAGGACTATTCCTCTTCCCACCCTGTCTCTTGCAAAAATGCTATCCCCTTCTCACAATTCCTCCATCTCCGCCGCATCTGCTCTCAGGGTGAGGTTTTTCATTACAGGATGAAGGAGATGTCTTCCTTTTTTAAACAAAGGGGCTTCCCTTCTTCCACCATCAACTCTGCTCTCAAACGCATCTCTCCCATTTCCCACACATCTGCCCTCACCCCATCCGCCCGCCACCCAACTCGGGATAGGGTTCCCCTTGTCCTCACTTACCACCCCACCAGCCTCCAGGTCCAACATATAATTCTCCATAACTTCTGCCACCTCCAAATGGATCCCACTACCAAGCACATCTTTCCCTCCCCCCCCCTTCTGCTTTCCACAGGAATCGCTCCCTACACCACTCCCTTGTCCACTCGTCCCCCCCATCCCTTTCCACCGATCTCCCTCCTGGCACTTATCCTTGTAAGCAGAACAAGTGCTACACCTGCCCTTACACTTCCTCCCTCACCACCATTCAGGGCCCCAGACAGAACTTCCAGGTGAGGCGACACTTCACCTGTGAGTCGGCTGGTGTGGTATACTGTGTCCGGTGCTCCTGGTGTGGCCTTTTATATATTGATGAGACCCGACGCAGACTGGGAGACCGTTTCGCTGAACACCTACGCTCGGTCCGCCAGAGAAAGCAGGATCTCCCAGTGGTCACACATTTTAATTCCACGTCCTATTCCCATTCTGATATGTCTATCCATGGCCTCCTCTACTGTCAAGATGAATCCACACTCAGGTTGGAGGAACAACACCTTATATACCGGCTGGGTAGCCTCCAACTTGATGGCATGCACATTGACTTCTCTAACTTCCGTTAATGCCCCTCATCCTGTTCTTACCCCATCCCTGACATATTTAGTTGTTTGGTTTTTTTTCTCTCTCTCTGCCCATCACCCTGCTTGTTCTCCATCTCCCTCTGGTGCTCCCCCTTCCCCCTTTCTTTCTCACGAGGCCTCCCGTCCCATGATCCTTTCCCTTCTCCAGCTCTGTATCACTTTCGCCTATCACCTTTCCAGCTCTTAGCTTCATCCCACCCCCTCCGGTCTTCTCCTATCATTTCGCATTTCCCCTTCCCCCCACTACTTTCAAATCTCTTAGTATCTCTCCTTTCAGTTAGTCCTGACGAAGGGTCTCGGCCCGAAACGTTGACAGTTCTTCTTCCTATAGATGCTGCCTGGCCTGCTGTGTTCCCACCAGCATTTTGTGTGTGTTGTTTGAATTTCCAGCATCTGCAGATTTCCTCATGTTTGAACATCCACTACATCCCCTTTATCCATCCAACATGTAATCTCCTCAAAGAATTCCAACAAGTTCATCAGGCAAGATTTTCCCTTAAGGAAACCATGCTGACTTTGTCCTTTCTTGCCCAAGTACTCCATAACATCATCCTTAACAGTTGACTCCAACATCTTCCCAACCACGGAGGTCAGGCAGACTTGTCTATAATCTCCTTTCTGCTACCTCCCTCCTTACTTAAAGAGTGGAGTGACATTTGCAATTTTCCAGTCCTCTGGCACCATGCCAGTAGAAACCTAGAAACCCTACAGCATAATACAGGCCTTTCAGCCCACAAAGTTGTGCTGAACATGTCCCCACCTCAGAAATTACTAGGCTTACCTATAGCCCTCAATTTTACTAAGCTCCATGTACCTATCCAAAAGCCTCTTAAAAGACCCAATTGTATCCGCCTCCACCAACATTCCCGGCAGCCCATTGCACGCACTCACCACCCTCCCCCTTTCTTTCTCCCGAGGCTTCCTGTCCCATGATCCTTTCCCTTCTCCAGTTCTGTATCACTTTCGCCTATCACCTTTCCAGCTCTTAGCTTCATCCCACCCCCTCCGGTCTTCTCCTATCATTTCGCATTTCCCCCTCCCCCCACTACTTTCAAATCTCTTAGTATCTTTCCTTTCAGTTAGTCCTGACGAAGGGTCTAGGCCCGAAATGTCAACAGTGCTTCTCCTTATAGATGCTGCCTGGTCTGCTGTGTTCCACCAGCATTTTGTGTGTGTTGTTTGAATTTCCAGTATCTGCAGATTTCCTCGTGTTTACTCTCTGAATACTCCTGACATCTCCTCTGTACGTGCTCCCCAGCACCTTAAACCTGTGTCGGCTTGTGGCAACCATTTCAGCCCTGGGAAAAAGCCTCTGACTATCCACAAGATCAATGCCTCTCATCATCTTGTACACCTCTATCAGGTCACCTCACATCCTCCGTCGCTCCAAAGAGAAAAGGCCGAGTTCACTCAACCTATTCTCATAAGGCATGCTCTCCAATCCAGGCAAGATCCTTGTAAATCTCCTCTGCACCCTTTCTGTGGCTTCCACATCCTTCCTGTAGTGAGGCGACCAGAACTGAGCACAGTACTCCAAATGAGGTTTGACCATGGTCCTATATAGCTGCAACTTTACCTCTTGGCTCCTAAATTCAATTCCACAATTGATGAAGGCCAATACACCATATGCCTTCTTAACCACAGAGTCAACCTGCGCAGCTGCATTGAGTCCAATGATTTTTGAAAGATCATTACTTAACCCCGCACAATCTCTACCACTACCTCTTTTAGAACCCTAGGGTGCAGTTCATCTGGTCTGGGTGACTTATGTAATTTTAGGTCTTTCAGCTTATTAAGCACCTTTTCATGAACATTTGGAGAGGTATAATATGATTACGAATAGTCAGTATGGTTTTGTCAAAGGCAGGTCGTGCTTTAAGAGCATGATTGAAATTTTTGAGGATGTGACTAAACACATTGATGAAGGTAGAGCTCTAGGTGGAGTGTATATGGATTTAGCAAGGTATTTGATAAGGTACCCCATACAAGGCTTTTGAGAAAGCAAGGAGGCATGGGATCCAAAGGGACCGTGCTTTGTGGATCCAGAATTGGATTGCCCACAGAAGGCAAAGAATGGTTGTAGACAGGTCATATTCTGCATGGAGGTCAGTGACCAGTGGTGTATCTCAGGGATCTATCTGTTCTGGGACCCCTTCTCTTTGTGAATTTTATAAATGACCTGGATGAAGAAGTGGAGGGATGGGTTAGTAAATTTGCTGATGACACAAATATTTTGGATTTTGTGGATAGTGTGGAGGGCTGTCAGAGGTTACAGCAGGACATCGATGGTGCCGGAGGATTGATGTATTGCTCATGTTGTTCCATTGTTTAAAAAGGGTTCTAGGAGTAAACCTAGGCTTGTAAGTTTGACATCAGTGGTGGGTAAATTAATGGAAAGTATTCTTAGAGATGGTATATATAATTATCTGGATAGACAGGGTCTGATTAGGAACAGTTAACTTGGATTTGTGCGAGGAAGATCATGTTTGACAAATCTTATTGAATTTTTTGAAGAGGTTACTAGGGAAGTTGACGAGGGTAAAGCAGTGGATGTTGTCTACATGGACTTCAGTAAGGCCTTTGACAAGGTTCCGCATGGAAGGTTAGTTAGGAAGGTTCAATCTTTAGGTATTAATATTGAAGTAATAAAATGGATTCAACAGTGGCTGGATGGAAGATGCCAGAGAGTAGTGGTTGATAACTGTTTGTCAGGTTGGAGGCCAGTGACTAGTGGTGTGCCTCAGGGATCTGTACTGGGTCCAATGTTGTTTGTCATATACATTAATGATCTGGATGATGGGGTGGTAAATTGGATTAGTAAGTATGCAAATGATACTAAGGTAGGTGGCGTTATGGATAATGAAGTAGGTTTTCAAAGCTTGCAGAGAGATTTAGGCCAATTAGAAGAGTGGGCTGAAAGATGGCAGATGGAGTTTAATGCTGATAAGTGTGAGGTGCTACATTTTGGTAGGAATAATCCAAACAGGACATACATGGTAAATGGAAGTGGAAAAATTGTAGTGTCCAGATGTACAAAGCCAATAGAGACCTATACACACAGTCTTAAGGATGTAATTGAAGCCGAAGGTGCATCTACTAAATACTCACTTAGAAACATAGAAAACCTACAGTGCAATACAGGCCCTTCGGCCCACAAAGTTATGCCAAACATGTTCCTACCTTAGAAATCACGAGGCTTAACTATAACCATATAACAATTACAGCACAGAAACAGGCCATCTCGACCCTTCTAGTCCGTGCCTTTATGCATTGAGGAATGCAGTAGAACAGAGGGTCTAGGAATAATGGTGCATAATTCCCTGAAGGTGGAATCTCATGTGGATAGGGTGGTGAAGCAAGCTTTTGGCATGCTGGCCTTTATAAATCAGAGCATTGAGTATAGGAGCTGGGATATAATGTTAAAATTGTACAAGGCATTGGTAAGGCCAAATTTGGAGTATTGTGTACAATTCTGGTCACCGAATTATAGGAAAGATGTCAACAAATTAGAAAGAGTACAGAGAAGATTTACTAGAATGCTACCTGGGTTTCAGCACGTAAGTTACAGAGAAAGGTTGAGCAAGTTAGGTCTTTATTCTTTGGAGCGTAGAAGGTTGAGGGGGGACTTGATAGAGGTATTTAAAATTATGAGGGGGATAGATAGAATTGACATGGATAGGCTTTTTCCATTGAGAGTAAGGGAGATTCAAACAAGAGGACATGAGTTGAGAGTTGGGGGCAAAAGTTTAGGGGTAACACGAAGGGGGAATTTCTTTACTCAGAGAGTGGTAGCTGTATGGAATGAGCTTCCAGTAGATGTGGTAGAGGCAGGGTCGATATTGTCACAAAGTAAAATTGGATAGGTATATGGACAGGAAAGGAATGGAGGGTTATGGGCTGAGTGCAGGTCGGTGGGACTAGGTGAGAGTAAGCGTTCGGCATGGACTAGAAGGGTCGAGATGGCCTGTTTCCGTGCTGTAATTGTTATATGGTTATAGTTAAGCCTAGTGATTTCTAAGGTAGGAACATGTTTGGCATAACTTTGTGGGCCGAAGGGATTGTATTGCACTGTAGGTTTTCTATGTTTCTAAGTGAGAATTTAGTAGATGCACCTTCGGCTTCAATTACAGCCTTAAGACTGTGTGTATAGGTCTCTATTGGCTTTGTACATCTGGACACTACAATTTTTCCCGATTCTTCTTTACAAAATTGCTGAAGCTCTGTCAGATTGCATGGGGCTAGTGAATGAACAGACCTTTTCAAATCCATTCACAAACTCTCAATTGGATTGAGGTCTATACTCTGACTTGGCCACTCCAGGACATTAACTTTGTTGTTTCCAAGCCAATCCTGTGCAGCTTCGGCTTCATGCTTTGGGTCATTGTCTTGCTAGAAAACAAATCGTCTCCCAAGTCATAGTTCTCTTGCAGACTGCATCAGGTTTTCTCTATATTTTGTTGCATTCATTTTACCCTCTACCTTGACAAGCTTTCCAGGGCCCGCTGCAGTGAAGCATCCCCACAGCATAATGCAGCCATCACCATGCTTCATGGTAGGGAAAAGAAAAATTATGAAAAATTAGGGAAAAGATGAAATATGAGGGCAAGCTAGCCAATAACATAAAGCAAAATACCAAAGGTTTTTTCAGTTATATAACGAGTAAAATGGAGGTGAAAGTTGATATTGGACCACTGGAAAATGAAATAGCAGATGAATTTAATGCGTACTTTGCATCTGCTTTCATGGTGGGAGACATGAGCAATGTGCCAGAAGTTCTTGTGTGTCAGCAGTAGGAGTGAGCGCCATTGCTATTACAAAGGAAAAAATGCTGGGCAAACTCAAAGGTCTTAAGGTGGATAAGTCACCTGGACCAGATAGACTACATCCCAGAGTCCTGAGAGAGGTTGCTGAAGAGATAGTAGATGTATTGGCATGACCTTTCAAGAATCACTTGATGTTGGCATGGTTCCACAGGACTGGAAAATTGCAAGTGTCACTCCATTCTTTAAGAAGGGAGAAAGGCAAAATAAAGGAAATTACAGACCAGTTAGCCTAACCTCAGTGACTGGGAAACATTGGAAGTCTATTATTAAGTACGATGTTTTGGGGTACTTAGAGACTAATGATAAAACAGTTTCTGTAAAGGGAAATCTTGCCTGACAAATCTGTTAGAGTTCTTCAGACAAGTAACAAGCAGGGTGGACAAAGGAGAGGCAGTGGATTTCATTCACTTGGATTTTCAGAAGGCTTTTGATAAGGTGCATTTGATAACACATGAGGCTGCTTAACAAGATAAAATCCCATGGCATTGGGAAAGATACTAGTATTGATAGAGCAATAGCTGACAGGTAGGAAGCACCATGTGGGAATAAAAGGGGCTATTCTGGTGGCTGCCAGTGACAAGAGGTGCACCTTAGGGGTCAGTATTGGGACTGCTACTTTTCACATTGTTTGTCAATGATTTAGATAAACATAGAACCATAGAAAATAGGTGCAGGAGTAGGCCATTTGGCCCTTCAAGCCTGCACTGCCATTCAGTATGATCATGGCTGATCATCCAACTCAGAACCCTGTACCTGCTTTCTCTCCATACCCCCTGATCCCTTTAGCCACAAAGGCCATATCTAACTTCCTCTTAAATATAGCCAATGAACCGGCTTCAACTGTTTCCTGTGGCAGAGAATTCCACAGATTCACCACTCTCTGGGTGAAGAAGTTTTTCCTCATCTCGGTCCTAAAAGGCTTCCCCTTTATCCTTAAACTGTGACCCCTCGTTCTGGACTTCCCCAACATTGGAAACAATCTTCCTGCATCTAGCCTGTCCAATCCCTTTAGAATTTTATACGTTTCAATAAGATCCCCCCTCAATCTTCTAAATTCCAGTGAGTATAAGCCTAGTCGATCCAGTCTTTCTTCATATGAAAGCCCTGCCATCCCAGGAATCAATCTGGTGAACCTTCTTTGTACTCCCTCTATGGCAAGAATGTCTTTCCTCAGATTAAGGGACCAAAACTGCACACAATACTCTAGGTGCGGTCTCACCAAGGCCTTGTACAACTGCAGTAGAACCTCCCTGCTCCTGTACTCAAATCCTTTTGCTATGAATGCCAACATACCATTTGCCTTTTTCACTGCCTGCTGTACCTGCATGCCCACCTTCAATGACTGGTGTACAATGACACCCAGGTCTCGTTGCACCTCCCCTTTTCCTAATCGGCCACTGTTCAGATAATAATCTGTTTTCCTGTTCTTGCAACCAAAGTGGATAACCTCACATTTATCCACATTAAATTGCATCTGCCATGAATTTGCCCACTCACCTAACCTATCCAAGTCACCCTGCATCCTCTTAGCATCCTCTTCACAGCTAACACAGCCACTCAGCTTCGTGTCATCCGCAAACTTGGAGATGCTGCATTTAATTCCCTCGTCTAAATCATTAATATATATTGTAAACAACTGGGGTCCCAGCACTGAGCCTTGCGGTACCCCACTAGTCACTGCCTGCCATTCTGAAAAGGTCCCATTTACTCCCACTCTTTGCTTCCTGTCTGCCAACCAATTCTCTATCCACATCAATACCATACCCCCAATACCGTGTGCTTTAAGTTTGCACACTAATCTCTTGTGTGGGACCTTCTCAAAAGCCTAAAGAAATTGATGGCTTTGTGGCCAAGTTTGGTGATGATACAAAGATACATGGAGGGTTAGGTAGTGATGAGGGAGCAATGTGATTGCAGCAGGACAGACAAATTGGAAGAATGGGCAAAAGAGTGGCAGGACCTCCAGGGTAGTAATCTCAGGATTGCTGCCTGTGTCATGTGCTAACGAGTGCAAGAATAGCATGATCAGGCATATTAATGCACGGCTAAGAGACTGGCGTAAGGGGCAGGGCTTCAGATTCCTGGATCATTGGGGCCTCTTCTGGGGGAGATATGACCTGTACAAAAAGGACAGTTTACACCTGAACCCAAAGTGGTCCAATATCCTTGCAGGCAGGTTTAATAGAACTGTTAGGGAGGGTTTAAACTAATTTGGTAGGGGGATGGGAAACAGATAGGGCTGAGAAAGGAGAAAACAGAAATAAATCTAAGATAGTGTGCAACAGAGATGATAGAAAGGACAGGCAGGAGATGAGGCATAATCACAGCTGGTGGGATGTTTTACAGGGCAATAGAGGCGTGGTGCAGTTAAAACAGAAAGCAATAAAAACTGGACTGAAAGTGTTGTATTTGAATGCACACAGCATAAGAAATAAAATGGACCATCTTGAAATTCAACTACAAATTGGCAAGTATGACGTTGTAGCCATCTCTGAAACTTGGCTAAAGGATGGCTGCCACTGGGAGCCGAACATCCAAGGATATATGGTGTATCAGAAAGGTTATAAGGGAGAGGGGGTAGTGTGCCCTGTGTATAAGAAATAATATGAAATCACTAGAAAGGGATGACATATGATAGGAAGGTGTAGAGACTCTATGGGTTGAGTTAAGAAATGGCAAAGGTAAAAGGACCCTATTGGCAATTGTATACCGGCCTCCAAATAGCAGTCGGGATGTGGATTACTAATTACAGCAGGAGATATTAAGGGCAATGTTATGATCATCATTGAGGATTTTAACATAAAAGTGAATTGGGAAAAGCAGGCCAGTACTGGACCTCAAGAGAGAGAATTTGTAGAATGTCTAAGGAATGGCTTTTTAGAATAGCTTGTTGCTGAGCCCAGTAGGGGATTGGCTGTGCTGGACTGGGGGTTGGGCAATGATCCGGAGGTGATAAGAGGGCATAAAGTTAAGGAACACTTAGGTACAATGATCACAATGTGATTGAGTTCACTTTGAAATTTGAGAAGGAGAAACTAAATTCCAATGTGTCGGTATTTCACTGGAATAAAGGAAAGGATAGTCATAGCCGAGGGTGGTAGTGGGGATGAGCTCCCACTACAAAACAAATGCTCTTCATAGCGTGCGTCTCAAACAGCCTCAGATAACCAAGTCCAACTCCTGGCCTTCACGTGTGGCATAATTCTTATGCCCAGTGGAGATGTTCTCACTGACAGGAGAAGGGGCAAAGGTGGGCCAATGGCGCCTTAAAACCAGTTGCTCCGGGCAGATGGGGCTCGTTAACCATGGATGGTAGCTCATCTAGGAGAGGGAAAACTCCAATTTTAAACCTCCGTTGCCTTATGGCTATACCCGCTCACGGGAAAGGCTTTGGGAGTAAATCCCAAGGAAAAATCCGGAGTCGGAGTCCTGAAGGTGGCTGACTGCTGTACCCAGCACTGGCACGGCAACTCCTGCGATGCTGCTGGCACCAAACTGTATCGACTTTCGTTGTTCCTTTGGACCTATCATCAGCATGGAGAGGGGGGGTCCCACTGCATGGGCAACAGATGGATCTCCATATCAACCCTGCCTTGGCTTGTGCCCTGGAGAAGCCACTCCCAGTGACTACCAGAGGCGCAGTACCCATGGTCGACCTCAACCGAAGTAGGCCACAGTAAAGGAAATTACAATGGCATAAGAGGGGAACTGGCTAAAGTTGACTGGAAAGGGACACTAGCAGGAAGAACAGCAGACCATCAATGGCTGGAGTTCCTGTGAGAAATGAGGGAAATGCAAGACAGATATATTCCAAATAAGAAGAAATTTTCAAATGGAAGAAGGACATTACCGTGGCTGACAAGTGAAGTCAGAGCTGGTAAAAGAGAGGGCACACAAGGAAGCTGAAGCCAAAGCTGGTGTGAAGGTAGAAGATTGGGAAGCTTTTAAAAACTTGCAAAAAGGGAAGTAAGAAGGTCATTAGGAAGGAAAAGATGAATTCTAAAAGGAAGCTGGCAACTAATATCAAAAAAGATACTAAAATCTTTTTTAAGTATAAAAAGGGTAAAAGAGAGATGAGGGTAGATATAAGACAAATAGAAAATGACACTGTAGATATTGTAATGAGAGTCGCAGAGATGGCAGAGGAACTGAATGCGTATTTTGCATCAGTCTTCACAGTGAAAACCATCTGCAATATACTAGTCATTCAAGAGTGTCAAGGAAGTGAAATACATGCAGTGAAAATTATGACTGAGAAGGTGCTCAGGAAACTTAATGGTCTGAGGATGAGTAAATCTCCTGGACCTGATGGAATGCACCCTCAGGTTCTAAAGGATGCATCTGGAGAGATTGTGGAGGCATTAACAATGATCTTTCAAGAATCGATAGATTCTGGCATTGTATTAGATTTCTGGAAAATTGCAAATGTTACTTCACTATTTAAGAAGGGTGGGAGGCAGCAGAAAGGAAACTATAGAGCTGTTAGCCTGACATCAGTAGTTGGGAAGTTGTTGGAATCGATTGTTAGGGATGAGATTATGGAGTACCTGGAGGCGCATAACAATATAGTCCAAAGCCAGCATTGTTTCCTGCAAGGAAAATCCTGCCTGACTAACCTACTGCAACTTTTTGAGGAAATTACAGTAGGGCAAACAAAGGAGATGCAGTGGATTTGGTGCACTTGGAGCCCATGGAATTACAGGAAAGTTACTAGCATGGGTGGAGCATTGGCTGATCGGCAGAAAACAGAGAGTGGGAATAAAGGGATTCTATTCTGGCTGCTTGCTGGGTACCAGTGGAGTTCCACAGGGGTTGGTGCTGGGACCACTGCTTTTTACGATGTATGATGTGGACTATGGGTTTAATGGATATCTGGCTTAATTTGCCGATGATACAAAGTTAGGTGGAGGAGTGGGTAGTGTTGAGGAAACAGAGAGCCTGCAGAGAGACTTAGATAGTTTAGGGGAATGGATAAATAAGTGGCAAATGAAATACAATGTTGGAAAGTGTATGGTCATGCACTTTGGTGAAAGAAATAAATCGGAAAACTATTTATATGGGGAGAGAATTCAAAATGCAGAGATGCAAAGGGACTTGGGAGTCCTTGTGCAGGATACCCTAAAGGTTAACCTCCAGACTGAGTCCGTGGTGAAGAAAGAGAATGAAATGTTGGCATTCATTTCTAGAGGTATAGAATATAAGAGCAGGGATATGATGTCGAAGCTCTATAAGGCACTTGTGAGACCACACTTGGGAATATTGTGAGCAGTGTTGTGCTCCTTATTTTAGAAAACATAGAAAAAAAAACCTACAGCACAGTACATGCCCTTCCGCCCACAAAGTTGTGCTGAATGTGTCCCTACCCTAGAAATTACTAGCCTTACCAATAGCCCTCTATTTTTCTAAGCTCCTTATACCTATCCAAAAGTCTCTTAAAAGACCCTATCGTATCCGCCTCCACCACAGTTGCCGGCATTCCACGCCCATTCCATGCACTCACCACTCTCTGTGTAAAGAACATCTCCTCTGTACCTACTCCCCAGCACCTTAAACCTGTGTCCTCTTGTGACAACGATTTCAACTCCGGGAAAAAGCCTCTGACTATCCACACGATCAATACCTCTCATCATCTTGTACAACTCGATCAGGTCACCTCTCATCCTCCACCACTCCAAGGAGAAAAGGCTGAGTTCACTCAAACTGTTTTCATAAAGCATGCTCCCCAGTCCAGTGATGCACCATCAATAACTCTCGGAGATGTGAGACGAGATATAGGCTTTTATTGGCTGGAAGAAAGAACAAGCAGCAATCGACCACCACACTACATCCTGGAGACTGAGGCTGGGGCTCAGTCTCCAATCGCCTTTATACCGGGGTCCGTGGGAGGAGCCACAGGAGCAGTTAACGGGGGGGCATGTCCAGACAGGTATATGTAGTTCACCACATTCACCCCCCCTTTGTTTTAAAAGAGAGTCCCCATGGGGCGAAGATTCTTACAAGTATATTTACCGGTTAAGTCTATCAGGTGGTCGAATCTGTCGCTGCGATCTACGTAGCACTGGCTGTGATTGCACAGGTGCCGGTGGTGACTGCACCGGAGACGGTGGTTGTGCTGGTTCCGGCCTGACTGGAGGTGTCAGCCCACTAGGCGTCAGTGATCCCTCATGCGTGTGCGAGGCGCCCGGTATAGGAGTGTCGTGAGGAGTCTGTGTAGGGCTTGGTGTGCGCGGTGTCACCTCGGGTACAGGGTTCATAGTTACCGTGGAATGTTCGGGGTAGTGGTCTGCTGCTCCTGCGGGTGCCAGGTTGCGGACGGAGACCGTGTCCTCCCGCCCATCAGGTAAGACCATGTAGACATACTGGGGGTTCGCATGCCATACTAGATCTAGTATTAGGTAACGAACCGGGTCAGGTCACAGATCTCTCAGTGGGTGAGCATCTGGGGGACAGTGACCACTGCTCTCTGGCCTTTAGCATTATCATGGAAAAGGATAGAATCAGAGGACAGGAAAATTTTTAATTGGGGAAGGGCAAATTATGAGGCTATAAGGCTAGAACTTGCAGGTGTGAATTGGGATGGTATTTTTGCAGGGAAATGTACTATGGACATGTGGTCAATGTTTAGGGATCTCTTGCAGGATGTTAGGGATAAATTTGTCCTGGTGAGAAAGATAAAGAATGGTAGGGTGAAGGAACCATGGGTGACAAGTGAGGTGGAGAAGCTAGTCAGGTGGAAAAAGGCAGCATACATGAGGTTTAGGAAGCAAGGATCAGATGGGTCTATTGAGGAATATAGGGTAGCAAGAAAGGAGCTTAAGAAGGGGCTGAGAAGAGCAAGAAGGGGGCATGAGAAGGCCTTGGCGAGTAGGGTAAAGGAAAACGCCAAGGCATTCTTCAAATATGTGAAGAACAAAAGGATGACAGGAGTGAAGGTAGGACTGCTTAGAGATAAAGGTGGGTAGATGTGCCTAGAGGCTGTGGAAGTGAGCGAGGTCCTCAATGAATACTTCTCTTCGGTATTCACCAATGAGAGGGCACTTGATGACAGTGAGGGCAATATGAGTGAGGTTGATGTTCTGGAGCATGTTGATATTAAGGGAGAGGAGGTGTTGGAGTTGTTAAAATACATTAGGATGGATAAGTCCCCGGGGCCTGATGGAATATTCCCCAGGCTGCTCCACAAGGCAAGGGAAGAGATTGCTGAGCCTCTGGCTAGGATCTTTATATCCTCGTCCACAGGAATGGTACTGGAAGATTGGAGGGAGGTAAATGTTGACCCTTGTTCAATAAGGGTAATAGGGATAGTCCAGGTAATTATAGACCAGTAGCCTTGTGTCAGTGGTGGGAAAGCTGTTGGAAAAAATTCTTAGAGATAGGAATTATGGGCATTTAGAGAATCATGGTCTGATCAGGGACAGTCAGCATGGCTTTGTGAAGAGCAGATTGTGTATAACAAGCCTGATGGAGTTCTTTGAGGAGGTGAGCAGGCATATCGATGAGGGTAGTGCAGTGGATGTGGTCTACATGGATTTTAGTAAGGCATTTGACAAGGTTCCACATGTTAGGCTTATTCAGAAAGTCAAAAGGCATGGGATCTGGGGAAGTTTGGCCAGGTGGATTCAGAAAGAGGGCACGACTTCAGGATTGAAGGACATCCATTTAGAACAGATGTGGAGAAATTACTATAAACAGAGGGTATAAATCTATGGAATCTGTTGCTATGAGAGGCTATGGAGGCGAAATCATTGGGTGTATTTAAGGCAGAGAGGGATAGGCTCTTGATTAACCAGGGCGTCAAAGGGTATGGGGAGATAGCAGGGGAATGGGGATGACTGGAAGAATTGGATCAGCCCACGATTGAATGGTGGAGCAGACTTGATGGGCCAAATGGCCTACTTCTGCTCCTATATCTTATGGTCTTGTAAATGGAATACAGTGAGAAATATATGATAATGCAGTTTTGTAAAAGGAGCAATAGTGCAGACTACTATCTAAATGGTGGGGAAATTCAAACATCAGAGCTGCAGAGTGTCTTTGGAGACCTTGTGAAGAATAACATGGGCTGCCTTAATGACAATTGCCTGGTAGCATTCCCATTGACAGTGATGAAACGCTTTGAGAGGTTGGTCATGACTAGATTGAACTCTTGCCTCAGCAAGGACCTGAACCCATTAAAGTTTCTCTATCGCCATAATAGGTCAACAGTAGATGCAATCTCAGTGGCTCTCCGGCGCAATGCAAACACCTATGTCAGGATGCCGTTCATCGACTATAGCTCAGCATTTAATACTATCGTTCCCACAATCCTGATTGAGAATTTACAGAATCTGGGCCTCTGTACCTCGCTTTGCAATTGGATCCTCGATTTTGTAACCAGAAGACCACAATCTATGTGGATTGGTGATAACATCTCCTCCTCGCTGACAATCAACACTGGCGCTCCTCAGAGGTGTGTGCTTAGCCCACAGCTCTACTCTCTACATACACATGATTGTGTGGCTAGGCATAGTCAAATACCATCTATATATTTGCTGACAAACAACCACTGTTGGTAGAATCTCAGGTGGTGACAAGAGGGCATACAGGAGTGAGATATGCCAACTAGTGAGTGGTGCCGCAGCAACAACCTGGCACTCAACATCAGTAGGACGAAAGAGCGGATTGAGGAGTCCAAGAAGGGTAAGACAAAGGAACACATAGCAATCCCCAGAGATAGATCAAAATTGGAGAGAGTTAGCAAATTCAAGTTCCTGGGTGTCAAGAGCTCTGAGCATCTAACCCCAGTTCCAACATATCGATGTAGTTACAAAGAAGGCAAGACAGTGGCTATATGTCATTTGGAGTTTGAAGAGATTTGGCATGTCAACAAATACACTCAAAAACTTATATAGTTGTACCATCGACAGCATTCTGACAGGCTGTATCACTGTCTGGTATGGGGGGGGGGGGGGAGGGCTACTGCACAGGACTGAAAGAAGCTGCAGTGGGTTGTAAATCTAGTCAGCACCATCTTGGGCTCTAGCCTACAAAATACCCAGGACATCTTCAGGAAGCAGTGTCTCAGAAAGGCAGCATCCATTATTAAGGTCATCCTACAACCAAGGCATGCCCTTTTCTCACTGTTACCATCAGGTAGGAGGTACAGAAGCTTGAAGGAACACACTCAGAGATTCAGGAACAGCTTCTTCCCTCTGCCATCCAATTCCAAAACAGACATTGAATCCTTGGACACCATCTCACTTTTTTTTAAATGTAGAGTATTTCTATTCTTTGCATGTTTTTTTAATCTATTCAATATACATATACTGTAATTGATTTACTTGTGTATTTATTGTTATTTTTATGTTTTTTATCCTCTGTATAATGTATTGTATTGAACTGCTGCTGCTAAGTTAACAAATTTCACGTCAAATGCTGGTGATAATAAACCTGATTCTGTAAGACTCCCAGAAGGTTAATTCACAGGTTGAGTCTGTGGTAAAGAAGGCAAATGCAATGTTAGAATACGTACATGACGCTGGAAGAACTCAGCAGGTCAGGCAGCATCCGTGAGAAAAGAGTAGCCAATGTTTCGGGCCGAGACCCTTCATCAGGAATGGGGGGGAAGAGAGGGCCGAAGCCATGTTGGCATTTATTTCAAGGGGAATAGAATATAAAAGCAAGGAGACACTGCTAAGCCTTTATAAGGCACTCGTCAGGCTATACTTTGAGTACTGTCAACAGTTTAGGGCCACATATCTCAGAAAGGATGTGTTGTCATTGGAAAGAGTCCAGAGGAGGTTCACGAGGATTATTCTGGGAATGAAGGTGTTAAGGTATGAGGAGAGTTTGGCAGCCTTGTGCCTGTACTCGCCAGAGTTTAGAAGAATGTGTGGGGATCTCATTGAAACCTACTGAATGTTGAAAGGACTATATAAGGAGGATATGGAGAGGATGTTTCCTATGGTGGAAGTATCCAGAACTCAAGGGACAAGCCTCAAAATTGAGGGGCCACCTTTTAGAACAGAAGTAAGGAGGAACTTTTTTAGCCAAAGCGTGGTGAATCTGAGGAAGGCTCTGCCACAGACTGCAGTGGAGGTCAAGACCGTGGGTATACCTAAAGCAGAAGTTGATCATTTCCCGATCAGTCAAGGCATCAAAAGATACAGAGAGAAGGCAGGTGTATGGGGTAGAGTCGAATCCAGGAGCAGCCATGTAGGAATGGCAGAGCAGACTCAATAGGCTTAATGGCCTATGTCTTATGTCTAATAGAGATGGTGTGTTTTTGATGATGTGAGGTGTTTGGCTTATGCAAAATATAGCATTTAGTCTGATGGCCAATTTTGGTTTCATCAGACCATAGAACCTTCTTCCAGCTGACTTCAGAGTCTTCCACATACCTTCTAGCAATCTCTAACTGAGGTTTCATGTGTGTGTGTTTTTTTTCTTCAGTGGCTTTCTCTTTGTCACTCTCCCATAATGCTGTGACTGTTAAAGCACAGGGACAACAGTTGCTGTATGCTCAGTCTCTCTCATCTCAGTTACTGAAGCTTGTAACTCCTCTAGAGTTGTCATAGGTCTGTCGGTAGCCCTCTGCCCCCCTCCCCCCGGTCCCCTTCTTGAACGGTCACTCAGTTTTTGACTACAATCAGTATTTTTACTACAATCAGTTGAAACACCTTGACTGCATACAGGTCTCGACAAACAGATCTCCATTTTACTAACCCTAACCCTTATGTTACTACTAAAACTAATTGGCTGCACCAGTGATGATTTGATGTGTCATTAAAGAGGGGTGACTACTTATGCAATCAATTATTTTTTCTTTTATATTTGGCTGTTGATCAAAATTATGGACTTCAATATCTCCAAATATAATGGCCGGCAGTAGATTTCTGTCTATTACATTAACGATGATATATATCATAATAATTAGATATAATAGATACCAAAATGGACTATGTCTATTCTTAGTTGTGAAGAATACTACTCATCCTGTGCTTCATTCACATTAGAGCCTGATCTACATTCTGTCAGATTCTATTATTGCCCAACAGTCCATCAATTTTACCTGTGGATACACTGAATAACTGGGCATAGAATTATCTCAAACATTTGTAACCCACTACTTATTATGGACAGTCCCAAGAACGTATGTGAAAGGAGGTAGTTTGGGCCTGGAACTAGCAATCCCATCCTGTAAAAGCCCAGAGCTACAGAAGCACCAACAGAAGCTTCGAAGACCTTATTTCTGAGAAAGGAAAGACCTTTGAAGATGGGATACACATGGGAACATCCTGAAAGGTGGCCCAGGATAGAGGACTCCAGTGATCAGCTGTCAGCAGCCTATGCCCTAGTAGGGGTCATGTGCTTAAGTGAGTAAGTGTGTTACAGTGGCCCAATACACTGATCAGTGTTCAGCTTGGAAGTTCATAATAATTTTAATTTGTCACATTTTTTTTACTGACCAACAAGCTCTTTCCCATCAAATAACAAAATATTGGGCTCCACCCTAAACTTTATGTTTGATAAGTTTTCTAAAGTTCCAGCATTTCCTAGAGGAACCTTGGGCCTCAGATAGTAACTGAGTGATTTACAACCATTTCTGAGAATGGTTCTGCAAAGCCATCTACCCATTACAGATCCAGCTAGACCTTAGTGAGAAGACACCTCAACAGTCTTTAGCTTCTTACCACAAGGTGGGTGATCTCCTCAGGTACATGGATTAATTTCATCCCATGATCTTGTCCCAAGTACAATTTCTCCAGAGAATCAATGAAGCAGATCTCCTGTGGAAAAGTCCGGAACCTGTTTCCAGTCAGACCAAGAATCTTCAGCTTAGTTAAGTTCTTTATTTCGGCAGCCACCTACAAATGACATAAGGTTTTATTTGCCTTCTTGAGAACATTGAGGAGTAAAAAGATTGCTTGTATCACAATGAGAATGTGCCTAGATTCAACGAAAAGACTTACCATAACTGTAAGATATAGGAACAGAATTAGGCTATTCGGCCCATCAAACCTGCTCTGTCATTCCATCATGGCTGATTTATTATCCCTCTCAGCTCCATCTTCCTATCTTTGCCCCATGATATTTGATGCTCTGACTAATCAAAATCCGCTTTAAATATACCCAGTGTCTTAGCCTCCACAGACTCACTATTCTCTGGCTAAAGAAATTCCTCCTCATCTCTGTTCTAAAGGGATCTTCCTTTATTCTGAGGCTGTGCCCTCTGGACTTCAACTCACCCATGAAAGGAAACATACACTCCACATTCACTCTATCTAGGCCTTTCAACATTTGATAAGCCAGGGAGAGAATGGACAGGCTGGGGCTTCAGAATCAAAATGATCATCACTGATGCAGACATGAAATTTATTGTTTATGGCAAGAGGACAGTGCAAAGACAGAAAATGTATAAATTACCAAAGTAACTAAATAGTGGAAAAGATAGCATTCATGGACCATTCTGAAATCTAATGGCAGACTGGAAGAAGCTGTTCCTAACCAATCAGTGTGTGTCTTCAGGCTTTTTACTCGTTGGAGCACTAGAGACTGAAGGGTGATCTTACAGAGGTGTACAAAATCATAGATAGGGAATTGAAAACTAGAGGGTATAGGTTTAGGGTGAAAGGAAAAAAAAATTTAAAAGGGTGATACATATGTGGAGTGAATTGCCCTGTTGTACCTCACTGAGGCAGGTACAATAGCAACATTTAAAAGACACCTGGACAGTACATGGATAGAAAAGATTTAGAGGAAATATGGACCAAACACAAATAGGACTAGTTTAAATTGATGTTGTTGGCCAAAGGTCCTGTTCGTGCAGTATTACTGCAACACTTAAATTAGACAGGATCCTTAAGGAATATAAACAAAGCAAGAAAAAACCAAAACAGAGAATCAGAAGGCACATAAGGGGTATTTAAATTCCTTGGTGAGGAGGATTAAGGAAAATCTCGAGGCATTTATCCATACATATATTAAAAATCAAAAAAATCATGTTTTATTGTTTTACAACAATGAATAAATGGATTTAATTTGGCATTTTTGACACTGATCAACAGAAAAAGATTGTTTTCTGTCTACAAGGTGATCTAATTACAAATATAATACACAAAATAATTGATTGCATAATGTATTTGCCCCCATTAATATGACACATCAAATCATCACTGGTGCAGATAATTGGATTTAGAAGTCATATAATTAGTAAAATGAAGATCACTGTGTGTAGTCCAGGTGTTTCAAATGATTGTAGTAAAAATACAACTGTATCTGGAGGTCCAACTGCTGGTGAGTCAGCTTACTGGCAAAAAAATACACTGCAAAGACAAAAGAACACTTCAAGCAACTCCATGAAAAGTTTATTGAAAAGCACAAGTCAGGAGATGGATACAAGAAGATTTCAAAGTCACTGAATATCCCTCAGAGTATAGTTAAGTACAACTGTAAATCTGACAAAAGCAGGCCATTGTCAAAAACTGAGTGACCATGGAAGAAGGGTGATAGGTGCTGCACTTGAGGCATGAGGGATGAGGTTTGAGGATACTTGGAGACTAATGATAAAATGAGTCAAGTCAGCATGGTTTCTGTAAAGGGAAATCTTGCCAGACAAATCTGTTAAGAGTTTTCAAGGACTTAACAAGTAGGTTGGACAAAAGAGAGGCTGAGGATGTCATTTACCTGGATTTGCAGAAGATATTTGATACTGCTTACTAAGATAAAATCTATGGAATGCTCTGCCTCCGAAGGCAGTGGAGGTAAATTCTCTAGATGCTTTCAAGAAAGAGTTAGATAGAGCTCTTAAAGATAGTGGAGTCAAGGGATATGGGGAGAAGGCAGGAATGGGGTACTGATTGTGGATGATCAGCCATGATCACATTGAATAGTGGTGCTGGCTTGAAGGGCCGAATGGCCTACTCCTGCACCTATTGTCTATAAAATCCTACAGCATTAGGAAAGATACTGGCATGGATGAAATGACTGACAGGCAGGAGGCAGTGAGTGGGAATAAAGGGGGACTTTTCTGGTTGGCTGCTGGTGACTAATGATGTTCCTCAGGGGTCAATATTGGGACTGCTGCTTTTCACATTGTCAGTGATTTAGATAATGCAATATCAATTGTGGCTTTGTGGCAAAGTTTGAGGATGATATGAAGATAGGTGGAGGGGTAGGTAGTGCTGAGGAAGCAAGGTGATTGCATCAAGACTGAGACAAATTGGAAGAATGGGCAAAAAATTGGCAGATGAAATACAGTGTTGGAAATGTATGATAATACATTTTGGTAAAAGGAACAATAGTGCAGACTGTTATCTAAATGGGGAGAAGGTTCAAACATCAGAAGTGGCGAGCGACTTGTGAGCCATCGTGTGAGACTCCAAGAAGGTTGAATCTGTGGGTAAAGGCGGCAGATGCAATGTTGACATTTATTTCAAGGGGAATAGAATATAAAAGCAAGGAGATAATCCTGAATATGTATATGTATATATATAAAAGACACTAGTCAGGCTGTACTTGGGAGTATTGTCAACAGTTTAGGGCCTCATATTTCTCGCAGAGAGAATGTGTTGTCATTGGAGAGAATCCAGAGGAGGTTCACAAGGATGATTCTGGGAAAGAACGGGTTAACGTATAAGGAGCGTTTGGCCGCTTTGAACCTGTATTCACTGAATTTAAAAGAATGTGGGGGGGGGGGGATCTTATTGAAACCCACCGAATGTTGAAAGGACTGGATCAGGTGTATGTGGAGAGGATGTTTCCTATGGTGGGGATATCCTGAACTAGAAGGCACAACCTCAAAATTGAGGGGCGACTGCTTAGAACAGAGGTAAGGAGGAATTATTTTAGCTGGAAAGTAGCGAATCTGTGGAATGCTCTGCTACAGACTGCAGTGGAGGTCAAGTCTATGAGTATATTTAAAGTGGAAATTGATAGTTTCCTGATTGGCCAGGCATAAAAGGATATTGTAAGAAGGCAGGTTTACGGACCGAGATGAGGAAAAACTTCTTCACACAGAGATTGGTGAATCTGTGGAATTCTCTGCCACAGGAAACAGTTGAGGCTGGTTCATTGGCTATATTTAAGAGGAAGTTAGATATGGCCCTTGTGGCTAAAGGGATCAGGGGGTATGGAGAGAAAGCAGGTACAGGGTTTTGAGTTGGATGATCAGCCATGATCATACTGAATGGCAGTGCAGGCTCGAAGGGCTGAATGGCCTACTCCTGCACCTATTTTCTATGTTTCTATGGGGTTGAGTGGGATTTGGGATCAGCCATGATGGAATGGCGGAGCAGACTTGATGGGCTGAATGGTCTAATTCTGCTCCTATGTCTTATGGACTAAGGGGACTAGTGAGGGAGCCCATCAAGGCACCTATGACAACTCTGAAGGAGTAACAAGCTTCAGTGATTGAGATGGGAGCGACTGCGTATACAACTGTTGTCCGGGTGCTTCACCAGTCACAGCTTTATGAGAGAGTAGTAAAGAGAAAGCCACTGTTGAAAAAGACTCACATTAAATCTTGGCTAGAGTTTGCCAGAAGACATGTGGGAGTCTCTGAAGTCCGCTGGAAGAATGTTCTATGGTCTGATGAAACCAAAATTGAGCTTTTTGACCATTAGACTAAACACAATGTTTGTTGTAAGCCAAATACCGCACATCATCCCTACTGTGAAGCATAGCTGTGGCTGCAAGCCCTGGAAGGCTTGTGAATACAGAGGGCAAAATGAATGCTGCAAAATACAGGGAAATCCTGGAGGAAAACCTGATGCAGTCTACAAGAGAACTGTGACTTGGGAGAAGATTTGTTTTCCAACAACACAATAACCCCAAGCATAAAGCCAAAGCTACTCAGACAGAGCTCAGACCTCAATGCAATTGAAAATTTGTGGCTGGACTTGAAAACAGCTGTTCACTCACAATCCCCATACAATCTTTCAGAGCTTGAGCAGTTTTGTAAAAAAGAATGGGGAAAATTGCAGTGTCCAGATGTGCAAAGCTGATAGAGCTCTATCTACACAGAGTCAAGGCTGTAATTGCTGCCAAAGGTGCATCTACTAAATACTGACTTGAAGGGAGTGAATACTTATGCAATCAATTATTTTCTGTTTTACATTTGTAATGAATTTAGATAATCTTGTAGAGATCTGTTTTCACTTTGGCACGAAAAATTCTTTTTATGCTGACCAGTGTCAAAAAACAAGCCAAGTTAAATCCACTGTGATTCAATGTTGTAAAACAACAAAACATGAAAATTTTCAAGAGGGATAAATAATTTTTATAGGCACTGTAAATAGGGAGAACATAGTACTACCAAGATAATGGAGAAAATTTATATTTGGAGCAAGAGGATGTGGGCAAGGAACTAAATTAATATTGTATTTATTTGTTTGTTTAGTGATAAAGTGCGAAGTGGGCCCTTCAAGCCATTGTGCCCCAGCTACACCACTACGTGGATTTAACTCTAACTTAATTATGGGACAATTTATAACAACCAGTTAAACTACCCAGTACATCTTTGGCCTACAAGATGAAACCAAAGCACTCACACATTCTATGGGAAGGATGTACAGACTCCTTACAGAATGGCACTGGAATTTTCATTAGCATTCACCAAGAATGGCACAGAGGACAGTGAAATCAGTGTGAGGGTTTGCAAATAATTTAGGGCACATTGGAATTAAATAGCTGGTGGTATTGGATCTATTGAGAGACAGTAAGGTGGATACTGTAACTTCCCATGGTCTAATGCAAACCTATCCTAGGTTATTGAGAGAGGTAAGAGACCTTGACAAAGATATTTGCATCCTTTCTACCCACAGGTGAGATTCCAGAGGAATGGAGAGTGGCCAGTGTTATTCTTTTGTTTAAGGTGCCAATAGGGTTAATCCAGGAAACTATAAGGCAGGGGTAGGAGAACTATTGGACAGGATTTTTTGCAATAGTATCTATTCTCATTGGAAAAGCATGGGTTTATTAGGGATAGTCAACATAGATTTTTTGTGGGGCAGGCCATGTCTTATTAACTTAAGATGCATGGGATATGGATCAGTTACAGATACAGTCAGACAAATAGCAAGTAGAGTTTAATCTGCGTTTGTGTGAGCGGTTGCACTTTGGAAGGCCGAGTGTAAGTGGAGAAGTATACAGTAATGTCAGGTCCTTTAGAAGTGAGAGCAGAAAGTACAGTAACAATGATGTGGCAATCATTTAATTAGTTTGGCACAATATGATCTACACTGTACAACGTACGTTCTACTTGCACATATAGCCTCTTGTTTTAGTTACCCACAAAGGGAAAATCTACTCTATCCCCTCACAGTCAGAGGTGATCTAATTAAAATGTATAAAATTCTTACTGATCAAAACAGGACAGAATGAAGTGCTGGCACTTCTTGTGAACAGGGTATCTAGAACCAGGAGTCCCAGTTTCAAAGTTATGAATTGGTCATTCAGGTGTAGAAATGAGGAGAAATTTCCCAATTTCAGAAGGGAGAAAATATTGGGAATTGTCTACTGAAGAGGTTATGGAGGCTCAGTTACTGATTATAGTCAAGGGATATGTGTTCAATCAGGAAAGGTTAAAAGATCAGCCATGTTTTATTGAATAACAGGCCAGGCACAAGGAGCCAAATACTGACAACTGCTTCTATTTCTTCAATTCTTTTGAACTCTTACATTGACTTTGGCATCATGTTCCTCCATTCTTCCTGGTGCTCTATTTCAATCATCCTGTGTTTCATATCTAAGGTGCCAATTCCCCTCCCTGATTTCACCTTTCTCTGTTTTGAATACTCAGATATAAAGATTGGTACCTCTTTTAATTTATTGTCATCCAGCGAGAGCATTTCCAAATGAGACAGGTCACATATTTGCTTTGGGAAGTACCTAAGCAGATTTTGACTGAGATCCAAGAAGCGAATTTCTGTCAAATTGGAGAAACAATAGCTTAATTTCTTTAACTGTATGTTTTTCAAATAGAGGAGCTGTAAGGAGTCAGCCAAATTGCAGATAGCTGTTGGAAATATGTGGAGCTGATTATCAGAGACAGCTAATTCAGTCAGACTGGCTGGCAATGCTTTGACGTTGGCATGTAGTCTATTTCCACTAATATCTAATACACACATACTCAGACATTTGACAAGGGATTCCGGCATGGTTGTGAGCTTGTTGTGGCTCAAGTATAAATGCTTTAAGTTTTTCAGAGAACCAATATCATCAGGAAGACAATTCAATAAATTCTGTCTCAAATTCAAAACTTCCAGCTTTAGCAGTTGGCAAAATCCTGGCGGCAAACCATGCAACTTGTTGCTCTTCAAGTGAAGTTGTTGCAGTTGGGTCAGGTTCCTGATCTCCCAGGGTAAGGTTGTCAGACTGTTCCCTGATAATCCCAGCAACTGGAGGTGATGCAGTTTCTTACAGATCTGGACTGGAAGCTGCACTAGATTCAGATTGGACAAGCGTAGTTCCTGCAATGCCTGGAGATGGCATAGTATCTGTGTGGGAATACCACAATCCAGTGGATTGTTACTCAGATCCAAACTCTGGAGGTTCTGGCACTCCACAAGCTGATCACAGATCCTGCTCAAGCTGTTGTTGTTCAGGTACAAAACCCTGAGTCTTCGTAGTGAACCAATCTCTGCTGGGATCTCCTCAATCTGATTCCCCTCCAGGTGTAGCTCCTCCAAGTACTGGAGACGCAGGACCGCAGGTGGAATAAAATGTAGCCCTGTGTTTCCCAGGTCCTGAAACAATATGTGGCCCCTCAGCAGCTGCACAACATCTGGGCTGGTTTCGGCTGTACCCAACAGACATGCAACTGCCTGAGAATTGATATCTGCCTGCCTTCTGCACCGTCCAACAGTCAACATCTGGAAACAGAAGTCATATGAGTCTAGCCAGGAACAGGAATACTAGCCCGCCATTCCACACTTCCATCATTGCACTTCCAAATTCCCTCCCCACCCTAGACCACCTCATCCTTCACCATTCCACGTTCATCATCATAGATTCATAGGGTTATAGAAAAGTACAGCACAGAAATAGGCACTTTCGTTCATCAAGTCCGTGCCAAGCCATTTAAACTGCCTACTCCCATTTTTCCAGCTGACCCAGACCTTGCTGCAAGCCATTATCTTCCTCACTGGCAACTACTCCCCCAGTCTTGGTGACATCCGCAAATAAGCTGATCCAGTTAACCAGATCATCATCGACATCATTGATACAGATGACAAGCAACAACAGAACCAGCACTGATCCCTGCAGCAAACCACTAGTCACAGACCTCCAGTGAGAGAGGCAAAGATCTACACCAACTTTCTGGCTTCTCCTACAAATTCAATGTTTATTCCAATTTACCACCTCATTCTGAATGCAGAGCAACTGAACCTTCTCAAACAACCTCCCATGTGGGACTGTATTTGCCCTATTCTGCCTCTGTCCATACCACAACTAGCCCTCACTACTGCCCACCCCCTCACCCAGTCACACCCCCTACCTGTCAACCCCCACCCACTATTTAGAAACATAGAAAACTTACAGCGCAATACAGGCTCTTCGGCCCACAAAGTTGTGCCAAACATGTCCCTACTTTAGAAATTACTAGGCTTACCTATAGTAAGCTCCATGTACCTATCCAAAAGTCTCTGAAAAGACCCTATTTTATCCGTCACCACCACCATTGCCGGCAGCCAATTCCACGCACTCACCACTCTCTGAGTAAAAAACTTACCCCTGACATCTCCTCTGTACCTACTACCCAGCAGCTTAAACCTGTGTCCTCTTGTGGGAACCATTTCAGCCCTGGGAAAAAAAGCCTCTGACTATGCACATGATTGATCCCTCTCAACATTTCATACACCTCTATCAGGTCACCTCTCATCCACCGTCGCTCCAAGGAAGCAAGATTCGGAGCTACAGACACAAATTGAAGGAGGAACTCAGCAGGCCAGGCAACATCTATGGAAAAGATGAAGCCGAAATCCTTCATCGGGGCGTAGCCTGCTGAGTTCCTCCAGCATTTTGTGTTGCTTGGATTTCCAGTACCTCTCATCCTTTACTTTTATTGTCACCAAACAATTAATACTAGAGCGTACAATCATCACAGCGATATTTGATTCTGCGCTTCGCGCTCCAAGGAGAAAAGGCTGAGTTCACTCAACCTATTCTCATAAGACATGCTCCCCAATCCCGGCAACATCTTTGTTAAACAATCTCCTCTACACCCTTTCTATGGCTTCCACATCCATCCTGCAGTGAGGCGACCAGAACTGAGCACAGTACTCCAAGTGGAGTCTGACCAGGGTCCTATATAGCTGCAACATTACCTCTCAGCTCCTAAATTCAATTCCACGATTGATGAAGGCCAATACACCGTACACCTGCTTAACCACACAGTCATCCTGTGCAGCTGCTTGGAGCATCTTATGGGCTCGGACCCCAAGATCCCTCTGATCCTCCACACTGCCAAGAGTCTTACCATTAATACTATATTCTGCCATCATAGTTGACCTACCAAAATGAAACACTTCACACTTATCTGAGTTGAGCACTATCTGCCACTTCTCAGCCCAGTTTTGCATCCTATCAATGTCCCTCTGTAAACTCTGACAGCCCTCCACACCATCCACAACACCTCCAAACTTTGTGTCATCAGCAAACTTACTAACCCATCCCTCCACTTCATCATCCAGGCCATTTATAAAAATCATGAAGAGTAAGGGTCCCAGAACAGACCCGAGGTACACTACACTGGTGACCAACCTCCATGCAGAATATGACCCGTCTACAAACACTCTTTGCCTTCTGTGGGCAAGCCAGTTCTGGATCCACAAAGCAATGTCCCCTTGGATCCCATGCTTCCTTACTTTCTCAATAAGCCTTGCATGGGGTACCTTATCAAATGCCTTGCCGAAATCCATATACACTACATCTACTGCTCTTCCTTCATTAATGTGTTTAGTCACATCCTCAAAAAATTCAGTCAGGCTCGTAAGGCATGACTTGCCCTTGACAAAGCCATGCTGATTATTCCTAATCATATTATACCTCTGCAAATGTTCATAAATCCTGCCTCTCAGGATCTTCTCCATCAACTTACCAACTACTGAGGTAGGACTCACTGGTCTACAATTTCCTGGGCTATCTCTACTCCCTTTCTTGAATAAAGGAACAACATCCGCAACCCTCCAATCCTCTGGAACCTCTCCTGTCACCACTGATGATTCAAAGATCATTGCCAGAGGCTCAGCAATCTCCTCCCTCGCCTCCCACAGTAGCCTGGGGTACATCTATCCGGTCCCAGTGACTTATCCAACCTGATGCTTTCCAAAAGCTCCAGCACATCCTCTTTCCTAATATCTACATGCTCAAGATTTTCAGTCTGCTGCAAGACATAACTACAATCACCAAGATCCTTTTCCATAGTGAATACTAAAATAAAGTATTCATTAAATACCTCTGCTATTTACTCCGGTTCAATACACACTTTCCCACTGTCACACTTGATAGGTCCTATTCTTTCACGTCTTATCCTCTTACTCTTCACATACATGTAGAATACCTTGGGGTTTTCCTTAATTCTGCCCACCAAGGCCTTCTCATGGCCCCTTCTGGCTCTCCTAATTTCCTTCTTAAGCTCCTTCCTATTAATATTATAATCTTCTAGATCTCTAACATTACCTAGCTCACTGAACCTTTTGTAATCTTTTCTTTTCTGCTTGACTAGATTTATTATAGCCTTTGTACATCACGGTTCCGGTACCCTACCATAACTTCCCTGTCTCATTGGAATGTACCTATGCAGAACTCCACACAAATATCCCCGAACATTTGCCACATTTCTTCCATACTTTTCCCTGAGAACATCTGTTCCCAATTTAAGCTTCCAATTTCCTGCCTGATAGCCTCATAAATCCCCTTACTCCAATTAAATGCTTTTCTAACTTGTCTGTTCCTATCTCTCTCCAATACTATCTCCAAAATGCTCTCCCACTGAGAGATCTGACACCTGACCAGGTTCATTTCCCAATACCAAATCAAGTACAGCCTCTCCTCTTGTAGGCTTATCTACATATTGTGTCAAGAAACTGTCCTGAACACACCTAACAAACTCCACCCCATCTAAACTCCTTGCTCTAGGGAGATGCCAATCGATATTTAGGAAATTAAAATCTCCCATCACAACAACTCTGTTATCATTACACCTTTTCAGGATCTGTTTCCCTATCTGCTCCTCGATATCCCAGTTACTACTGGGCGGCCTATAAAAAACACTCAGTAAAGTTATTGACTCCTTCCTGTTCCTAACCTCAACCACAGAGACTCCATAGACCATCCCTCCATGGTGTCTACCATTTTCGCAGCCGTGATACTATCTCTGATCAACAGTGCCACGCCCCTGCCTCTTTAGCCTCCCTCCCTGTCCTTTCTGAAACATCTAAAACCTGGGACTTGAAGTAACCATTCCTGTCCCTGAGCCATCCAAGTCTCTGTACTGGCCACCACATTATATCTCCAAGTACTGATCCACGCTCTAAGCTCATCCGCTTTGTTCACAACACTCCTTGACAATAGACAATAGGTGCAGGAGTAGGCCATTCAGCCCTTTGAGCCAGCACCGCCATTCTATGTGATCATGGCTGATCATCCACAATCAGTACCCCGTTCCTGCCTTCTCCCCAAATCCCTATCCGCTATCTTTAAGAGCTCTATCTAACTTTTTCTTGAAAGCATCCAGAGAATTGGCCTCCACTGCCTTCTGAGGCAGAGCATTCCATAGATCCACAACTCTCTGGGTGAAAAAGTTTTTACTCAACTCCGTTCTAAATGATCTACCCCTTATTCTTAAACTGTGGCCTCTGGTTCTGGACTCCCCCACCATCGGGAACATGTTTCCTGCCTCTAGCATGCCCAATCCCTTAATAATCTTATATGTTTCAATCAGATCCCCTCTCATTCTTCTAAATTCCAGTGTATACAAGCCCAGTCGCTCCAATCTTTCAACATATGACAGTCCCGCCATCCCGGGAATCAACCTCGTGAACCTATGCTGCACTCACTCAATAGCAAGAATGTCCTTCCTCAAATTTGGAGACCAAAACTGAACACAATACTCCAGGTGTGGTCTCACCAGGGCCCTGTACAACTGCAGAAGGACCTCTTTGCTCCTATACTCAACTCTCCTTGTTATGAAGGCCAACATGCCATTAGCTTTCTTCACTGCCTGCTGTACCTGCATGCTTACTTTCAGTGACCTTTGAACAAGGACACCTAGTTGTACTTCCCCTTTTCCAAACTTGACACCATTCAGATAGTAATCTGCCTTCCAGTTCTTGCCACCAAAGTGGATAACCTCACATTTATCCACATTAAACTGCATCTGCTATGTATCTGCCCACTCACCCAACCTTGTCCAAGTCACCCTGCATTCTCCTAACATCCTCCTCATATTTCACACTACTACCCCTACTCTTCATGATTTTTATAAATGACCTGGATGAAGAAGTGGAGGGATGGGTTGGTAAATTTGCTGATGGCACCCAGCTTTGTGTCATCTGCAAATTTGCTAATGTTACTTTTAATCCCTTCATCCAAATCATTAATGTATATTGTAAATAGCTACGGTCCCAGCACTGAGCCTTGCAGTACCCCACTAGTCACTGCCTGCCATTCTGAAAAGGACCCATTAATCCCTACTCTTTGTTTCCTGTCTGCCAACCAATTTTCTATCCATGTTAGTACCCTACCCCCAATACCATGTGCTCTAATTTTGCCCACTAATCTCCTATGTGGGACCTTATAAAAGGCTTTCTGCAAGTCCAGGTACACTACATCCACTGGCTCTCCCTTGTCCATTTTCATAGTTATATCCTCAAAAAATTCCAGAAGATTAGTCAAGCATGATTTCCCTTTCGTAAATCCATGCTGACTCAGACTGATGCTGTTACGGCTATCCAAAAGTGCCACTATTTCATCTTTTATAATTGACTCCAGCATCTTCCCCACCACTGATGTCAGGCTAACTGGTCTATAATTCCCTGTTTTCTCTCTCCCTCTTTTCTTAAAAAGTGGGATAACATTAGCTATCCTCCAATTCTCAGGAACTTACCCTGAATCTATAGAACATTGGAAAATGATTACCGATGCATGTACGATTTCTAGAGCCATTTCCTCAAGTACCCTGGAATGCAGACCATCAGGCCCTGGGGATTTATCAGCCTTCAGTTCCATCAGTCTACCCAACACCATTTTCTGCCTAATATGAATTTCCTTCAGTTCCTCTGTTACCCTAGGTCCTCTAGCCACTTACTTTGGGAGATTGTCTGTGTCTTCCCTAGGGAAGACAGATCCAAGGTACCTGTTCAACTCGTCTGCCATTTCCTTGTTCCCCATAATAAATTTGCCCGTTTCTGCCTTCAAGGGCCCAACTTTGGTCTTAACTATTTTTTTTCCTCTTCACATATCTAAAGAAGCTTTTACTATCCTCCTTTATATTCTTGACTAGCTTACCTTCGTACCTCATCTTTTCTCCCCGTATTGCCTTGCGTTATCGCGTCCCTTCTCTATCACCTGCCTATCCTCCCTCTCGCACTGTCTACAAGCTTTCTCTATTTGTGAGCCAACCTCTTCTTCCCAGTCTATTCAGTTCGGTTCCCACCCCCCAACAATTCTAGTTTAAACTCTCCTTAGCAAACCTCCCCGCCAGGATATTGGCCCCCTTGCGGTTCAAGTGCAACCCGTCCCCCAGCCCCTCCCTCCACCATCCTTCCCCCTCCCTCTCCCCCTACCCTCCTCGTACTCCTGTTTCTCCTCCTCCTCACTCGCCCCTTCGCAGGAGGTTACTTCCGGTGAGACGCCGACAGCGGTTTCCATGGAACCGGACGGAACCACCGCTTCCGTCCAGAGACTACCCGCTGACGTCACAGAGGGCGGGGCCGGCGCGCGGCTAACCATGCAGGTGCGACTTGCCACACTATCCACAACTCCTACCTTGGTGTCTGGGCAAACTAACCAATATACCTTTTTATTTCCTCATTTAATTCATTTATAAAACTCATGGGTCGTTGTGGAACACCTACTTCCAGGCAGAATACGCTCTATCTACAACCACCCTCTACCGTTGCAGGCAAGCCAATTCCGAATTCCTACAAACAAGAGAAAATCTGAATGTGCTGGAAATCCAAGCTACACGAAATGCTGGAGGAACTCCGCAGGCCATGCCTCGATGAAGGGTTTCGGCCGGAAAAGTCTTTTCCATAGATGCTGCCTGGCCTGCTGAGTTCTTCTTTCAATTTGTGTGTGTTACTCCGAATCTTGCTTTCTTGGAGCGACGATGGATGAGAGGTGACCTGATAGAAGTGTATGAGATGTTGAGAGGGATCAATCATGTGGATAGTCAGAGGCTTTTTCCCAGGGCTGAAATGGTTCCCACAAGAGGACACAGGTTTAAGCTGCTGGGGAGTAAGTGCAGAGATGTCAGGGGTAAGTTTTTAACGCAGAGAGTGGTGAGTGCGTAGAATGGGCTGCCAGCAACGGTGGTGGAGGCGGATACAATAGGGTCTTTTAAGAGACTTTTGGATAGGTACATGGAGCTTAGAAAAATAGAGGGCTATGGGTAACCCTAGGTAATTTCTCAGGTAAGGACATGTTCAGCATGGCTTTGTGGACCGATGGGCCCATATTGTGTTGTAGGTTTTCAGTGTTTCTATGAATCCACATACACTGCCATGTTTCCCTGGATCCCATGACTCCTAACATTCTGAATGAGCCTACCATGTGAGGAACCTCGTCAAAGTCCAAAAAAAAAACACTACATCATCTGCTCTACCTTTATAATTATGCTTTTGTAGTGATCACAATGCCATTAGTTTCAAAGTAAATATGTATAAAGATAGATCTGGTCCCATAGGTTGAGATTCCAAATTGGAGAAAGGCCAATTTTGATGGTATCAGAAATGATCTGGCAAGTACGGATTGGGATAGGCTGTCTTCTGGAAAAGGTGTACTTCGTGTTTGGGAGGCCTTCAAAAGTGAATTTTTTAGAGTACAAAGCCTGTATATGCCTGTCAGAATAAAAGGTAAAGATAATAAATGTAGGGAACATTGGGTCTCAAAGATATTGAGGCCCTGGTTAAGAGAAAAAAAAGATGCATAGCTGGTATAGGGAGGTGGATACAAATTAGATGCTTCTGGAGAATAAGAAATGCAAGAGAACACTTAAAGAATTCAGGAGGCCTTAGCAGACAAGGTGAAGGATAATCCCAAACGATTCTACAGATAAGTTAAGAGCAAAAAGATTGTAAGGAACAAAATTGGTCTTCTGGAAGATCAGAATGGTAATCCATGTGTGGAGTCAAAAAAGATGAGGGAGATCTGAAATTATTTTTTTGCATCTGTATTTACTCAGGAGATGGACGCAGCGTCTATAGAAGTGAGGCAAAGCGGAATCAACTTCATGGACCCTGTACAGGTTACCGAGGAGGAGGCGTTCGCTGTTCTGAGGCAAATCAGGGTGCACAAATCCCAGAGCTCGACAAGGTGTTCCCTTGGACGCTATTGGAGACGTTCAGAAATTGCCGGTGTCTTAGCAATTTAAATTATCGTTAGTGACAGGAAAAGTACCAGAAGACTGGAGGAGAGCCAGTATTGTTCTGCTGTTTAAGACCATAAACAGGGGCAGCACAGTAATATACTTTACAGAACATGTAATCCGGGTTCAATTCCTGTGCTGCCTGTAAAGAGTTTGTATTTTCTCCCCGTAACCGTGTGTTTCCTCCTGTTGCTTCAGTTTCCTCCCAAGGTCCAAAGATGGACCCACTGGTAGGTTAATTGGTCATTCTAAATTGCCCCATGATTAGACTAAGATTAAATTGGGGGTTTGCTGGGTGGCGTAGCTCAAAGGGTTGAAAGGGCCTATTCCACACTATATCTCAATAAATAAATAAAAGTTGTCACCTCCTTGAAAAACTCAGATTGGAGCACTGCACAGAGACAACAGGAGGCTTCCCACACAGCTCCAACAAAGCTTTAAAAAACCTAGTCTCTATAAAAAAGAGGTATCACCCAGTGGAGTGGTAATCATGGGAGCAGAGTTGCCTTGAGTCAGAGTAGTAAGGTTTTGGCCCAACAAGGCTAGATAAGTTCATTCCTTATTTAACTCCAGAGAGAATAAGGGGCATGTCTACAGAACCAATGTTCTGCTCTGGGTGTCAGATGCGGAATTTCCTAGAGACTCCTAGCCTTCTCGATGGCCACACCTCCTCCAGGTGCATCAGGATGCAGCTTCTTTGGGACAGTGTTTGGGAACTGGAGCTGCAGCTCCTTTGGGACAGTGTTTGGGAACTGGAGCTGCAGCCTGATGACCTTTGGCTTGTTAGGGAAAGTGAGGAGGTGATAGACAGTAGTTACAGGGAGGTAGTCACTCCAAGGCTACAGGAGACAGATATATGGGTGACTGTCAGGCGACGTCAGATAGTGGAGAGCACCTCTGTGGCCGCGCCCCCCAACAATAAATACTCCATTTTGAGTATTGTTTAGGAGGGGGAGACCTACCGGAAGGGACCTATCTGGGGGAAGCAACAGCAGCCATGCCACTGGCACTTGAGTCTGGTCCTGTGGCTCAGAAGGGTAAGGAACTGAAGACAGTAGCAATGACAGGGTACTCTATTGTCATCAGGTTTGGATATGGCCCAAGTGCAGAGTGAGAGACACTGAAGCAGATGGATATTTCACAGACTTTAATGCAAACAGGGTTAGAGGGAAAAGAACATAACAAACACAAGGCCAAACAGAGCCATTAATTAAATCTCTCAAATTGGAAAAACGAAGCCTACACTGCAGCTGAAAGGAATAACTAAATATAAAACAAATAACGCCAGTTGACTCGACAGTCCAATTTCTCAGGCAAGACCAAATACAAGCAGGCAGTAAAACATTGCTGCGCTAGGTTCAAGTCTCGACAAGCACTATGATGGAAAGAATAGAGTAAAATACTATCACAATGAAATAATAATTATGAGCGCAGTTGCCATATTTGCTGTGCTGCCGAATCTGTAGTTGTGATATCTATAGTCGGGATAGATAAGCGATTCCATGGATGTGAAAAGGAAACACAACTGGTAGCTTGCCTCCCAGTGCCAAGGTCTGAGATGTTTCTGGACGTGTCCATAATATTCTGAAGAGGGTTGGGGTGGAGTAGCCAGAAGTCATAGTACAGATCAATACCAATGGCATAGGAAGAAAAAAGGAGGTCCTGAAAAAGAATACAGGGAGTTAGGAAGGAAGCTGAGAAACAGAATGTAATCTCGGGATTGCTGCCTGTGCCATGCGACCATGAGGATAGAAGTAGAATGAGGTAGCAGATAAACGTGTGGCTGAAGAATCGGAGGGGGGTGCAGGGATTCAGATTTCTGGATAATTGGGATGTCTTCTGGGGCAGGTGGGACCTGTACAAGAGGGATGAGCAGCTCTGAATCTGAGGACAAATATTCTTGCGGGCAAATCTACTAGAGCTGTCAGGAATGGTTTAAGCTAATGTGGCTGGGGGGTTGGAACCAGTATGTTAAAGCTGAGGTTGAGCCAGCAGGTTTACAGGTAGTAGATGACCAGTTGGTGTGCCTCAGGATCTATTCTGGGACTCTTCATGATTTTTATAAATGACCTGGATGAGGAAATGGAGGGATGGGTTAGTAAGTTTGCTGATGACATAAAGGTTGGAGGTGTTGTGGATAGTGTGAAGGACTGTCAGAGGTTACAGTGGGACATTGATAGGATGCAAAACTGGGCTGAGAAGTGGCAGATGGAGTTCAACCCAGATAAGTGTGAAGTGGTTCATTTTGGTAGGTGAAATATAATGGCAGAATATAGTATTAATGGTAAGACTCTTGGCAGTGTGGAGGATCAGAGGGGTCTTGGGGTCCGAGTCCATAGGACGCTCAAAGCAGCTGCACAGATTGACTCTGGTTAAGAAGGAATACGCTGTATTGGCCTTCATCAATCATTGAATTCAATTTAGGAGCTGAGAGGTAATGTTGCAGCTATATAGGACCCTGGTCAGATCCCACTTGGAGTACTGTGCTCAGTTTTGGTTGCCTCACTACAGGAAGGATGTGGAAACCATAGAAAGGGTGCAGAGGAGATTTACAAGGATGTTGCCTGGATTGGGGAACATATAACCATATAACAATTACAGCACAGAAACAGGCCATCTCGGCCTTTCTAGTCCATGCCAAATGCTTACTCTCACCTAGTCCCACTGGCCCGCAATCAGCCCATAACCCTCCATTCCTTTCCTGTCCATATACCTATCCAATTTTACTTTAAATGACAATACCGAACCTGCCTCTACCACTTCTACTGGAAGCTCGTTCCACACAGCTACCACTCTCTGAGTAAAGAAGTTCCTTCTCGTATTACCCTTAAACTTTTGCCTCGTAACTCTCAACTCGTGTCCTCTTGTTTAAATCTCCCCTACTCTCAATGGAAAAAGCTTATCCACGTCAACTCTATCTAACCCCCTCATAATTTTAAATACCTCTATCAAGTACCCCCCCGCATCAGAACCTATGAAAGGACTACATAGCATGAACAAGAAGGAATTAATTTCAAAGCTTTATTTATTATCAAGTAATGTATCCATATACAGCTCTGAAATACATCTTCTCCAGATAGCCACTAATCAAAGAAAGAACACGAGAGTTGTTCAGAGAGAAACATCAAACCCACACAAGAAAGAATGGCATACCGATCACCAACCCCAAAACTCCCTCCCCACACAAAAAACCTAACACTCAAGAACATCAACCCCTGAACAACCTCCCCTCCTACAACAAAATGGAAAAGCAACATGTGATTTTTAAAAAATATATGAAAACCATAAGTCTGAAAAATTCCACAGTCCAATCCATTAACCATATAACAATTACAGCGTGGAAACAGGCCATCTCAGCCGTTCTAGTTTGTGTCAAACACTTACACTCACCTAGTCCCACCGACCTGCACTCAGCTTCCATTCTATTCCTTTCCTGTCCATATAACTATCCAATTTTATGCAGAACCACGATGCCATCCTCCGATATCACTGACATTCACAAAAGTGAGAGACACCACACGAGGCAGAGAGGCCTACCTGCCTTCACAGCAAGCCACACAGTGATAAGCTGCTCACAGATTCATTTCCAGCAGCAATCAAAAGGAAGGCAGATGGTGCTGAACTTTCATTCACCTTCACCTTTGACAAAGTTCCTCACGGAAGGTTAGTTAGGAAGGTTCAATCTTTAGGTGTTAATATTGAAGTAATAAAATGGATTCAACAGTGGCTGGATGGGAGATGCCAGAGAGTAGTGGTGGATAACTGTTTGTCAGGTTAGAGGCCAGTGACTAGTGCTGTGCCTCAGGGATCTGTACTGGGTCCAATGTTGTTTGTCATATACATTAATGATCTGGATGATGGGGTGTTAAATTGGATTAGTAAGTATGCAGATGATACTAAGATAGGTGGCGTTGTGGATAATGAAGTAGATTTTCAAAGCTTGCAGAGAGATTTAGGCCAGTTGGAAGAGTGGGCTGAAAGATGGCAGATGGAGTTTAATGCTGATGTGTGAGGTGCTACATTTTGGGAGGAATAATCAAAATAGGACATACATGGTAAATGATAGAGCATTGAAGAATGCAGTAGAACAGAGTGATCTAGGAATAATGGTGCATAGTTCTCTGAAGGTGGAATCTCATGTGGATGGGGTGGTGAAGAAAGCTTTTGGTATGCTGGCCTTTATAAATTAGAGCATTGAGTTTAGGAGTTGGGATGTAATGTTAAAATTGCACAAGGCATTGGTAAGGCCAAATTTGGAGTATTGTGTACAGTTCTGGTCACCGAATAAGAGGAAAGATGTCAACAAAATAGAGAGAGTACAGAGAAGATTTACTAGAATGTTACCTGGGTTTCAGCACATAAGTTACAGAGAAAGGTTGAACAAGTTAGGTCTTTATTCTTTGGAGCGTAGAAGGTTGAGGGGGGACTTGATAGAGGTATTTAAAATTATGAGGGGGATAGATAGAGTTGACATTGATAGGCTTTTTCCATTGAGAGTAGGGGAGATTCAAACAAGAGGACATGAGTTGAGAGTTAGGGGACAAAAGTTTAAGGGTAACACGAGGGGGAATTTCTTTACTCAGAGAGTGGTAGCTGTGTGGAATGAGCTTCCAGTAGAAGTGGTAGAGGCAGGTTCGCTATTGTCCCACATCATGAAGACCCTGGAGAGACTTGTTCTAGAGCAGCTCCGGCCTATGGTTAGGCCACACTTAGACCCCCTCCAGTTCGCCTATCAGCCCTGACTAGGAGTTGAGAATGCCATCGTCTACCTGCTGAACCGTGTCTACGCCCACCTGGATAAGCTGGCGAGCACTGTGAGGGTAATATTTTTTGATTTTTCCAGTGCGTTCAACACCATCCGCTCTGCTCTACTGGGTGAGAAGCTGACAGTGATGCAGGTGGATGCTTCCCTGGTGTCATGGATTATTGATTACCTGACTGGCAGACCACAGTACGTGGGCTTGCAACACTGTGTGTTAGACAGAGTGGTCAGCAGCAATGGGGCTCCACAGGGATTGTCCTGTTTCCCTTTCTCTTCACCATCTACACCTCGGATGTCAACTACTGCACAGAGTCTTGCCATCTTCAGAAGTTTTCTGATGACTCTGCCATAGTTGGATGCATCAGCAAGGGAGATGAGGCTGAGTACAGGGCTATAGTGGGAAACTTTGTCACATGGTGCGAGCAGAATTATCTGCTGCTTAATGTGAAAAAGATTAAGGAGCTGGTGGTGGACCTGAGGAGGGCTAAGGCACTGGTGACCCCTGTTTCCATCCAAGGGGTCAGTGTGGACATGGTGAAGGATTACAAATACCTGGGGATGTGAATTGACAATAAACTGGACTGGTCAAAGAACACTGAGGCTGTCTACAAGAAGGGTCAGTGCCGTCTCTATTTCCTGAGGAGACTGAGGTCCTTTAACATCTGCCGGACGATGCTGAGGATGTTCTACAAGGCTGTGGTGGCCAGTACTATCATGTTTGCTGTTGTGTGCTGGGGCAGCAGGCTGAGGGTAGCAGACACCAACAGAATCAACAAACTCATTTGTAAGGCCAGTGAAGTTGTGGGTGTGGAACTGGACTCTCTGACGGTGGTGTCTGAAAAGAGGATGCTGTCCAAGTTGCATGCCATCTTGGACAATGACTTCCATCCACTCCATAATGTACTGGTTAGGCACAGGAGTACATTCAGCCAGAGACTCATTCCACCGAGATGTAACACTGAGCGTCATAGGAAGTCATTCCTGCCTGTGGCCAACAAACTTTACAACTCCTCCCTCGGAGTGTTTTATGGTTTTATATTGCTATATTTCTACACTATTCTTGGTTGGCACGGCTGTAACGAAACCCAATTTTGCTGGGGATCGATTGTTATGTACCCCTAGGGTTCATATTTTCTGTGAACAACCATTTTAAAATGTCGGGAGAATGAGTCTGACTTTTGGACACTGTTTGTGCTGCTAATGAGAGAGAGATGAAGAACAGAGGTAGAGACATCTGCTACAGATAAGAGAGAGGGAGACGGATGATTTATGTATTATGGCTTCTTCACTGATAATTTACCTTTTGCTACAAGGACTCTTCTTTGCTTGTTAACATTCCTGAGGAGACAGCAGGGAGTGGCCAGATTGATGGACATAGAGTTGATGGATAGCTGATACCCCGTCAGTGGGGATTAAAGACGGGTCTGGGGAGACACCCTCAGACACACCAGTGGACACTGAAAGAGTGTTGTGCACCCACAGGAAGGTGGGGGCCTGGAGGATCGGTCCGGAGCACAGCGGATGAAGGCAGACCGGTGGGGACTTGTGTGTGTGTCCGCCCTTGCCTGGGTGACGAGTCCATCACTGAAGAACGGTCTAGCCTGGAACGGAAGGGTCATAACCGGTGATCCCAATGGTACAACAGAACAAGAAGATGATGGAAGGTTTGCCCGCTGTAGCTGTTCATCTCTTGCTCGCTCTCTCTCTCTCTCCAACATTGCAACACAACAACTACCTCAACACGAACTGAACTGAACTTTATATTCTTCTATGACAATACATTTACCCCTAGACTTTGATAGAGCTTTTTTTTTTACTGTTGATTCTTATTCCTACACTTCTGTTTTTATTATTGCTAACCTGTTTTATATGTATATTTGCATTTTTGATACTGTATTGCTTAGTTTACTAATAAACACCTTTAGTTACAGTACCACCAGACTCCAACATATCATTCCATTTCTGCTGGACTGTTAACCCAGTTACGGGGTATGTAACACAATAAAGTATGTCTGTCTGTCTGTCATTTAAAGTAAAATTGGATAGGTATATGGACAGGAAAGGAATGGAGGGTTATGGGCTGAGTGCAGGTCGGTGGGACTAGGTGACAGTAAGCGTTCAGCATGGACTAGAAGGGCTGAGATGGCCTGTTTCCGTGCTGTAATTGTTATATGGTTATATGCATTAGCTTCAATATCTCAATCTTCCTTGATGCTTGTGATTAATGTATGCTTTAACCAGTGAAATGGAATCAAATACCTGCTTGCGTCTAGTCTCGAAGTTACTTTGCATTGCGGTTGTCTGAGTATGTACTCACTTCCCGGAATCTTCTCAGAGTCAGCAAAGCGCTGGATCACTCAATCAATCTCCAAATTGTAAATCACAGGCTCGAACAGTCCCAGAAACACATATATGGTGAAAAAGACTTTTCTGTGAACTATCTGGAAGACGTTGCCCAAGGGAGCATTGCATGCAGGCACCATCTTGACCAGAATATTTAGTAGAGAGCTCAATAGCTATAGAGTGGGTCCTGATGAAGAGTCTCATCCTGAATCGTCGACTGTTTACTCTGTTCCATAGATGCTGCCTGGCCTGCTGAGTTCCTCCAGCATTTTGTGTGCACTGTGGAGCGTGGATTGAATGTGTTTGGCTGAAGGATTAGAAAGATGATGCAGGGAGATTTTTTTTCTCTCAAAGAATCATGGAGATTGGGACCTCCTCACCTGAAGGGGTGGGAGGCAGAAACAGTCACTATATTGGAAAAAAAATACCTGGAGAAGTCCTTGATGTGTCACTATCTGCAGGGTTAAGGAGTGAGAGCTGAATAGATTTGTTTGGTCGTATTGTTTAGCGAACTTGGACAAGATGGGCTGAGTCTCTGGTTCCATCCTCTTATCCTTAGCAATTTATATAATGTACTGAAATCTAAAGAAGTTAAATAAAACCTGAACAAAATCTTGGCTTGCTGAAATAAACACAAGAGATTCTGCAGATGCTGGAAATCTAGAGCAACACGCACACAAAATGCTGGAGGAACTCAGCAGATCAGGCAGCATCTATAGAAGTGAATAAACAGTTGATGTTTCAGGGCAAGACCCTTTATCAGGACTATTGATATGACTGAGCTCTGTTTTGGGTGGAAATTTACAGAGGCAGAGGAGTGAGGATGGTAAAGATTTTGAGGTGATTCCAGCATTAGAAATTTCACTTTCTGAGCTGCAGAGAAATGGGGCCAGTTTCATTTGATAAAGCCAGTATCTCTGATGGAGCGCCACAAAATTCTATGCAGCACAGTGCACAGTGATATTAGAGAGGGTCATTTCCTATTTATTCAGTATTTTGTAATTCAAAAGCTAAACCATCTGTGCTAATGAAGTACTGTGCAAAAGACTTAGGTGTATATATAGCTAAGGTGCCTAAGACTTTTGCACAGTACTGTGGTAATTTTATGTATTGCCCTGTCCTGCTGCTGCAAAAAAAACAAATATCGTGACGTATGCGAGTCATAAAAAACCTGATTCTGATATGAGTCTCAATTGTGAACTGAGAGTGGAAAGGGGAACCTTGGTTGGCAAAAGGAAACAGGAGCAGGGAAGGAGTGAGAAGCACCAAAGAGACATTCTGTAATGATCAATAAACCAATTGTTTGGAATCAAATGTCCTTGCCTAGTGTCTTAGGGCTGGGTGTATCTGCATACATGACCCTATCCCCCCCATCCCAGCACTCCATCTGTGCCTGCTGTCCCACACCCTTCCCATGGCACTCCATCCTTGCCATTCCCATCATCCTTTGCTCCTGCCAGACTTACAAACTTGTTCTCCACTCCATGTTAACAAATAAGAGTACTGTACAAGCACCACTGTATAATGTGTGTGAATTAATCGAACTATTAATTTATATAATTAACAGAAACAGGATATTTATGCAGTATTAATCTGTTCCACTCCAGTTTATTCCTTCAAGCAACCAGCAATTCCATATCTTTAAAAAGTAAACTGTTAAAAAATTGTGGGATGGAGATTAAAAATCTCATGGTGATTGTGCACAAATCATTGAAGGTATGGAGACAAGTTTAAACAGGCATCCTTTGTAAATAAAGACACAGATGTGAAACCAGCTTTACGAAGAAAGTGAAAAGGCTGGGGTTGTTTTCAGAGGTGTTCATGATCACCAGTGTCCAAATAGGGATAAATGGTGCAAAACAGTTTTCATTGGCAGAGGTCCTGATTTAGGATAATCATTAAAAATGGAATTCTGACAGTGTGGGTATCTGGGAGTGCAGAAAGATTAGTGGAAGACAATTCAATAGGAACCAACAGGGCACTGGATAAATATTTGAAATACAAGTATTTGCAATATAATGGGGGCAAAAAAGTAGAGAGCTCAATTTGTCAGCAGATGCAATGAACCAGCTGAGACACTAACAGATGATTGGCCCCTTTCTGTACTGGAAGTTTCAATGTCGATCTGGCTTATGGAAGATTCTGGCTCCATCAGGAGAACTTTACAGGCATGACAGGCTGCTTCATCCCGTTCCCCATACTGAGGTACCCAGTAATAGAACATCTGGAGTCCATGAGACACTTCTGCGAGGTAGACCTGCCCATCAATCCAATATGGACTAACATCTGTCTGCCTTGGCTTCAGACGTCCAACTTTTAAAAGATTTGCAAACTCCTGAAATAATAAATGAGAAGTGTTAAAGAATAGAGGCTGTGAAATCCATTTAGCTTCTGAAGTATTTTTTTCTCAGAATTTCTTGCCCATTTCCTCTCGACTTGTGAAAATTCATTATTTATGAAATCTGCTCCCTGCTCACCTGACAAGCCAATGATTGAGTACAAATGCAGACAGAGCAAAGAGTTAAATTGTACTACAGAGGCAAAATTCAAAGGGGTGAAGAATGCAGATCCGAAGGTGCTGTATTTAAATGTGTGTAACATTTGGAATAAGGTGGACAAACTCGTGGTGCAATTAGATATTGTGGGCATCACTGAGTTGTGGCTGAAAGAAGGCCATATTTCAGAGCTTAATATCAAAGAATATATTTTGTATCGAAAGGACAGGCAGGAAGGTATAGGTGGTGGGGTGCCTCTGTTGGTAAAAAGTGGAATTATATCTTTAAAAAGAAGTGACATAGGGTCAGAGAATGTTGTATTTTTGTGGGTGGAGTTAAGTAAACTGCAAGGGTGAAAAAAACATTATGGGAATCATATATAAAGCCTCCAAAGAGTAGCCAAGATGTGGGGTTGAGATTGCAAAGAGAGCTGGAAAAAGGGTAATATCTCAATTGTAATGGGGAATTTCATGAGACAAGGGGACTGGAAAAATCAGGTTAGTGTCGAATCGCAAGAGAGGAGATTTGTTGAATGCTCACAAGACGGATTTTTAGAGCTGCTTGTGCTTGAGCCTACTCGGGGAAAGGCCATCTTAGATTGGGTGTTGGGTTTTAGGAAGCTTATCGTAAAGGGATCCTTAGGAGGCAGTGACCATAATATGATTGAATTCATTCTGCAATTTGAGAGGGAGAAGTACAAGTCACATGCATCAGTATTGCAATGGAATAAAGGGAATTACAGAGGCATGAGAGAAAAGTTTGCCCAGGTAGATTGAAGGAGGATATCGGTGAGGATGACGGCAGAACAGAGATACTGAGGTTTCTGGGAATAGTTCACAAGATGTGGGATAGGTATGTCTCACAGAAGTAGTTGTTCTCAAATGGCATGGCTAAGCAACTGTGGTTGACAAGGGAAATGAAGGACTGCCTAGAAGCCAAGGAAAGGACATATTGGGTAGAAAAATTTTGTGGGAAGTTGGATGATTGGGAAGCTTTTAAAATCCTACAAAAGGCAACTAAAAAAGCTTTAAGAATTGAAAAGATGATATATGAGGGCAAACTAGCCAAATAATATAAAGCAGGATACCAAAAGTTTTTCAGTTATTTAAAGAGTAAAGAGGAGGTGAGGGTTGATACTGGATGACTGGAAAATACGCTGGTGAGGTAGTAATGGAGGACAAAGAAATGGCAGATGAACATATTGGGTACTTTGCACCTGTCTTCACTGTGGAAGACACTAGCACTGTGCCAGAAGTCCATGAGAGTCAGATAGCAGGAGTTATTACAAAGGGAAAAAGTGCTAAGCAAACGCAAAGGTCGTGAGGTGGATAAGTCACCTGGAGCAGACGGACTAATGCATTGGCTGCATTAAAATCCATTTGCTATTTTTCAGCCCATTTTTCCAGCTAATACAGATCCCTCTGCAAACCATGATAGTTTTCCTTGCTGTTTACGACAACCCCAGTCTTAAGAACATAGAATAGTACAGCACATTACAGGCCCTTCGGCCCACAATGTTGTACTGACCTCAAACCCTGCCTCCCATATAACACCCCACCTTAAATTCCTCCATGTACCTGTCTAGTAGTCTCTTAAACTTCACTAGTGTATCTGCCTCCACCACTGACTCAGGCAGTGCATTCCACACACCAACCACTCTCTGAGTGAAAAACCTTCCTCTAATATCCCCCTTGAACTTCACTCCCCTTACCTTAAAGCCATGTCCTCTTGTACTGAACAGTGGTGCCCTGGGAAAGAGGCGCTGGCTGTCCACTCTGTCTATTCCTCTTAATATCTTGTATACCCCTATCATATCTCCTCTCATCCTTCTTCTCTCCAAAGAGTAAAGCCCTAGCTCCCTTAATCTCTGATCATAATCCATACTCTCTAAACCAGGCAGCATCCTGGTAAATCTCCTCTGCACCCTTTCCAATGCTTCCACCAGTGAGGTGACCAGAACTGGACACAGTACTCCAAGTGTGGCCTAACTAGAGTTTTATACAGCTGCATCATTACATCGCGACTCTTAAACTCTATCCCTCGACTTATGAAAGCTACACCCCATAAGCTTTCTTAACTACCCTATCTACCTGTGAGGCAACTTTCAGGGAACTGTGGACATGTACCCCCAGATCCCTCTGCTCCTCCACACTACCAAGTATCCTGCCATTTACTTTGTATTCTGCCTTGGAGTTTGTCCTTCCAAAGTGTACCACCTCACACTTCTCTGGGTTGAACTCCATCTGCCACTTCTCAGCCCACTTCTGCATCCTATCAATGTCTCTCTGCAATCTTCGACAATCCTCTACACTATCTATAACACCACCAACCTTTGTGTCGTCTGCAAATTTGCCAACCCACCCATCTACCCCCACATCCAAGTCGTTAATAAAAATCACAAAAAGTAGAGGTCCCAGAACTGATCCTTGTGGGACACCACTAGTCACAACCCTCCAATCTAAATGTACTCCCTCCACCACAACACTCTGCCTTCTGCAGGCAAGCCAATTCTGAATCCACCTGGCCAAACTTCCCTGGATCCCATGCCTTCTGACTTTCTGAATAAGCCTACCGTGTGGAACCTTGTCAAATGCCTTACTAAAATCCATGTAGATCACATCCACTGCACTACCCTCATCTATATGTCTGGTCACCTCCTCAAAGAACTCTATCAGGCTTGTTAGGCATGATCTTCCCTTCACAAAGCCATGCTGACTGTCCCTGATCAGACCATGATTCTCTAAATGCCCATAGATCCTATCTCTAAGAATCTTTTCCAACAGCTTTCCCACCACAGATGTAAGGCTCACTGTCTATAATTACCCGGACTATCCCTACTACCTTTTTTGAACAAGGGGACAACATCTTTGTGGAGCAGCCTGAGGAATGTTCCATCAGGCCCCAGGGGACTTATCCGTCGTAATGTATTTTAACAACTCCAACATCTCCTCTCCCTTAATATCAACATGCTCCAGAACATCAACCTCACTCATATTGTCCTCATCGTCATCAAGTTCCCTCTCATTGGTGTGTACTGATGAGAAGTATTCATTGAGGACCTTGCTCACTTCCACAGCTTCCAGGCACATCTTCCCACCTTTTATCTCTAATCGAGCCTAACTTCACTTCTGTCATCTTTTTGTTCTTCAAATAATTGAAGGATACCTTGGGGTTTTCTTTACCCTACGCGCCAAGGCCTTCTCATGTTCCCTTCTTGCTCTCCTCAGCCCCTTCTTAAGCTCCTTTCTTGCTACCTTATATTCCTTAATAGACCCATCTGATCCTTGCTTCCTAAACCTCAAGAACGCTGCCTTCTTCCACCTGACTAGATTTTCCACTTCACTTGTCACCCATGGTTCCTTCATCCTACCATTCTTTATCTTCCTCACCGGGACAAATTTATCCCTAACATCCTGCAAGAGATCCCTAAACATCGATGACCTGTCCATCGTACATTTCCTTGAAAAACATCATCCCAATTCACACCCACAAGTTCTAGCCTTATAGCCTCATAATTTGCCCTTCCCCAATTAAAAACTATCCTGTCCTCTCTGACTTTATCCTTTTCCATGATAATGTTAAAGGCCAGGGAGCGGTGGTCACTGTCCCCCAGATGCTCACCCACTGAGAGATCTGTGACCTGAACCAGTTCGTTACCTAATACTAGATCTAGTATTGCATTCCTCCTCATCAGCCTGTCAACATACTGTGACAGGGATCCATCCTGAACACACTTAACAAACTCTGCCCCATCTAAACCATTGGAACTAATCAGGTGCCAATCAATATTAGGGAAGTTAAAGTCACCCATGGTAATAACACTGTTATTTTTGCACATTTTCCATAATCTGATTCCCAATCTGCTCCTCGGTATCTCTGCTGCTACCAGGGGGCCTATAAAATACTCCCAATAGAGTTAACTGCTTCCTTCCTGTTCCTGACTTCCACCCATACTGACTCAAAAGAGGATCTTGTTACATTACCCACCCTTTCTGTAGCTGTAATAGTATCCCTGACCAGTAATGCCACCCCTCCTCCCCCTTTTCCCCCTCTCTATCCCTTTTAAAGCACTGAAATCCAGGAATATTGAGAATTCATTCCTGCCCTGGTGCCAGCCAAGTCTCTGTAATGGCCACAACATCATCATTCCATATATGTATCCAAGCTCTCAGATCATCACCTTTGTTCCTGATGCTTCTTGCATTGAAGTACACACACTTTAGCCCTTCTACCTTACTACCTTTACACCCTTTATTCTGCTTCTCTTTCCTCAAAGCCTCTCTATATGTTAGATCTGGCTTTACTTCATGCACTGTACTTGCAGTTCTCGCATGACCTTTATCCTCCTCCACCTCACTATCTGCTGTAACACTCTGGTTCCCTTCCCCCTGCAAATCTAGTTTAAACCCTCGGACCCACACTAGCAAACCTTCCCTTAAGGATGTTAGCCCCCCTCCAGTTCAGGTGCAACCCGACCCGTCGGAACAGGTCCTACCTTCCCTGAACAAGGCCCAATTGTCCAGAAACATGAACCCTCCTTCCTGCACCAACTCCTTAGCCACGTACTTAGCTGCATTATCTTCCTTCTTCTAGCCTCACTAGCACCTGGCACAGGTAGTAATCCTGAGATTGCAACCCTGGAGGTCCCGTCCTTCAACTTTGTACCAAACTCCCTAAACTCTCTTCGCAGGACCTCCTCCTTCTTCGCATCAATGTCATTGGTACCTACATGGACCATGACATCTTGCTGCTCACCCTCCCTCCTGAGAATACCGAGAACTCGATCCGAGATATTGCGGACCCTGGCACCAGGGAAGCAACAGACAATCTGGGATTCTCGATCTCTCCCACAGAACCTCTTATCTGTCTCTCTAACTATCGAATCCCCTATCACTATTACTCTCCTCTTTTCCCTCCTTCCCTTCTGAGCTGAGGGTCCAGTCTCAGTGCCAGAGACGTGACCACAAAACTTGTCCCTGGTAGGTCGTCACCTGGGCTATCTCTACTCCCTTACTTGAAAAAGGGATCAACATCTGCACCCCTCCAATCTCCAGAACCTCTCCCATCCCCACTGATCATTGCTAGAGGCTCAGCAATCTCCTCCCTTGCTTCTCACAGAAGACTGGCGTATAACTCATTTGGTCCGGGTGACCAATCCAACTTGACGCTTTCCAAAAGCTCCAGTGCATCATCTTTCGTAATGTCTATATGCTCAAGCTTTACCGTCTGCTGCAAGTCATCCCTACAATTGGCAAGATCCTTTTCCGTAGTGAATACTGAAGCAAAGTATTAATTAAGTACCTCCGCTACCTCCTCCGATTCCGTATATACTTTTCCATTGTCGCATTTGATTGGCCATATTCTCTCAGACCTTATCCTCTTGATCTTCACATACTTGTAAAATGCCTTGGAGTTTTCCTTAATCCTGCTCGCCAAAATCTGCATCCTATCGATGTCCTGCTGTAACTTCTGACAAGCCTGCACGCTATCCACAGCACCTCCAACTATCCACAGCACCTCCAATATCAGCAAATTTACTAACCATCACTCTACTTCCTCATCCAGGTCACTTATAACAATCACAAAGAGGAGGGGGTCCCAGAACAGAACATATAACCATATAACAATTACAGCACAGAAACAGGCCATCTCGGCCCTTCTAGTCCGTGCTGAACGCTTACTCTCACCTAGTCCCACCAACCTGCACTCAGCCCATAACCCTCCATTCCTTTCCTGTCCATATACCTATCCAATTTTACTTTAAATGACAATACCGAACCTGCCTCTACCACTTCTACTGGAAGCTCCTTCCACACAGCTACCACTCTCTGAGTAAAGAAATTCCCCCTCGTGTTACCCTTAAACTTTTGCCCCCTAATTCTCAATTCATGTCCTCTTGTTTGAATCTCCCCTACTCTCAATGGAAAAAGCCTATCCACGTCAACTCTATCTATCCCCCTCATAATTTTAAATACCTCTATCAAGTCCCCCCTCAACCTTCTATGCTCCAAAGACTAAAGACCTAACTTGTTCAACCTTTCCCTGTAACTTAGGTGCTGAAACCCAGGTAACATTCTGGTACATCTTCTCTGTACTCTATTTTGTTGACATCTTTCTTATAATTTGGTGACCAGAACTGTACACAATACTCCAAATTCGGCCTTACCAAAGCTTTCTACAATTTTAACATTACATCCCAACTCTTATACTCAATGCTCTGATTTATAAAGGCCAACATACCAAAAGCTTTCTTCACCACCCTATCCACATGAGATTCCACCTTCAGGGAACTATGCACCATTATTTCTAGATCACTCTGTTCTACTGCATTCTTCAATGCCCTACCATTTACCATGTATGTCCTATTTGGATTATTCCTACCAAAATGTAGCACCTCACACTTATCAGCATTAAACTTCATCTGCCATCGTTCAGCCCACTCTTCTACCTTGTCTAAATCTCTCTGCAAGCTTTGAAAACCTACTTCATTATCCACAACACCACCTATCTTAGTATTATCTGCATACTTAGTAATCCAATTTACCACCCCATCATCCAGATCATTAACGTATATGACAAACAACATTGAACCCAGTACAGATCCCTGAGGCACACCACTAGTCACCAGCCTCCAACCTGACAAACAGTTATCCACCACTACTCTCTGGCATCTCCCATCCAGCCACTGTTGAATCCATTTTATTACTTCAATATTAATACCTAACAATTGAACCTTCCTAACTAACCTTCCGTGAGGAACCTTGTCAAAGGCCTTACTGAAGTCCATATAGACAACATCCACTGCTTTACCCTCGTCAACTTTCCTTGTAACCTCTTCAAAAAATTCAATAAGATTTGTCAAACATGACCTTCCACACACAAATTTATGTTGACTGTTCCTAATCAGACCCGTCTATCCAGGTAATTATATATACCATCTCTAAGAATACTTTCCATTAATTTACCCACCTCTGACGTCAAACTGACAGGCCTATAATTGCTAGGTTTACTCTTAGAACCCTTTCTAAACAATGGAACCATATGAGCAATACACCAATCCTCCGGCACCATCCCCGTTTCTAATGACATTTGAAATATTTCTGTCAGAGCCCTTGCTATTTCTACATTAACTTCCCTCAAGGTCCTAGGGAATATCCTGTCAGGATCCGGAGATTTATCCACTTTTATATTCCTTAAAAGCTCCAGTACTTCCTCCTCTTTAATCATCATAGTTTCCATAACTTTCCTACTTGTTTCCCTTACCTTACACAATTCAATATCCTTCTCCTTAGTGAATACCAAAGAAAAGAAATTGTTCAAAATCTCACCCATCTCTTTCGGCTCCACACATAGCTGTCCACTCTGATTCTCTAAGGGACCAATTTTATCCCTCACTATCCTTTTGCTATTAATATAACTGTAGAAACCCTTTGGATTTATTTTCACCTTACTTGCCAAAGCAACCTTGTATCTTCTTTTAGCTTTTCTAATTTCTTTCTTAAGATTCTTCTTACATACTTTATATTCCTTGAGCACCTCATTTACTCCATGCTGCCTATATGTATTGTAGATATCTCTCTTTTTCCTAACCAAGTTTCTAATATCCTTTGAAAAACATAGCTTTCTCAAACTTTTAACCTTTCCTTTCAACCTAACAGGAGCATAAAGATTCTGTACCCTCAAAATTTCACCTTTAAATGACCGCCATTTCTCTATTACATCCTTCCCATATAACAAATTGTCCCAATCCACTCCTTCTAAATCCTTTCGCATCTCCTCAAAGTTAGCCTTTCTCCAATCAAAAATCTCAACCCTGGGTCCAGTCCTATCCTTCTCCATAATTATATTGAAACTAAACTCCAGAACACCACTAGTCACTGTCCTCCCTGCAGAATATGAGCCATCCACAATCATCATTTGCTTTCTGTGGTCAAGCCAATTCTGGATCCACAAAGCAAGGTCTCCTTGGATCCAATGCCTCTTTACTTTCTGAATGAGCCTTGTATGGGGAACCTTATCAAATGCCTTACTGAAATCCATATACACTACATCCACTGCTCTATCTTCATCAACGTGTTTTGTAACATCCTCAAAGAATTCAATCAGGTTCATTAGAAGTGATCTGGCAAGTGTGGACTGGGACAGACTGTTTTCTGACCAGTGTGAGGCCTTCAAAAAACTGAATTTTGAGAGTACAAAGCTTAGAAAAGAAACTATAGACCTGTTTGCCTGACATCAGTGGTTGGGAAGTTGTTGGAACCGATTGTTAGGAATGAGATTACAGATACCTGGAGGCACATGACAAGACAGGCCAAACCCATCACGGTTTCCTGAAAGAAAAATTCTGCCTGACAAACCTGTTGCAATTCTTTGAGGAAAATACAAGCAGGGCGGACAAAGGAGATGCAGTCGACGTGGTGTACTTGGATTTTTTTTTTAAGATTCAAAAACTTTATTGTCATTCCAACCATACATCAGCTCTGCAGGGCAGAATGAGACAGCGTTTCCCAGGGGCAAGTGCAATCATAACATAACAAACACAACACTAAATAATAAACACAACAATAAATAGTAAAACACAACAGCAACATTAGTTAAAATCAAGTTATAAGTGTCCAGTGCAAGTTAAAAGTGTCCAAAGCAGAGTCATGTAGAGCAGCTATTTAGTAGTCTGACTGTCTGTGGGAGGAAGCTGTTTAGTAACCTTGTGGTTTTTGTTTTGATGCTCCTGTAACGTTTGCCTGATGGCAGAAGAACAAACAATTTATGGAGAGGCAACACGAGTGAATCTGCAGATGCTGGAAATAAATAAAAACACATAATGCTGGCAGAATTCAGCAGGCCAGACAGCATCTATGGGAGGAGGTAGTGACGATGTTTTGGGCCGAAACCCTTCATCAACCCTGGGTTAGGTGAGATTGTCCGAGATCTGCACCCCAATAAACTTGATGTTTTCTACTCTCTCCACTGTGGAGCCGCTGATGCTGAGGGGTGTGTGCTTAGGTTGAGACCATCTGAAATCGACGATCATCTCCTTGGTTTTGGTGACATTAAACATCAAGTTGTTGTCACTGCACCAGCTCTCTAGGTGTTTGACCTCCTCCCTGTACATTGTTTCATCATTTTTTGCTGATGAGCCCCACCACTGTGGTATCATCAGCAAATTTAATGATCAGGTTCCCCTTGAATCTGGCTGCACAGTCATGTGTTAGCAGTGTAAACAACAGTGGGCTGAGCACACAGCCTTGTGGGGATCCAGTGCTCAGTGTGATGGAGTCAGAGATGTTCCTGCCAACATGGACTGACTGTGGTCTCTCTGTCAAGAAATCCAGAATCCAGCGACACATGGCAGAGTTAAGGCCAAGCAGCGACAGTTTCTCCACTAGTCTCTGTGGGATGATGGTATTGAACGCTGAACTGAAATCAATGTACAGGAGTCTGGCATAAGTGTCTTTATTGTCCAAGTGAGAGAGAACTGTGTGCAGTGTGGTGGATATTGCGTCCTCTGTAGAGCAGTTGGGACGATAAGCAAACTGTAGAGGATCCAGCGATGAGGGGAGGCTGGCTGTGATATGAGGCTTGATAAGCCGTTCAAAACATTTCATCACTATGGGGGTCAGGGCAAGGGGACAGTAATCATTCAGACAGGCTACAACTGATTTCTTTGCTACAGTGATGATTGTGGACATTTTGAAGCATCTGGGGACAATGGCTTGACTAAGGGAGATGTTGAAAATGTCTGTCAGGACATCTGCTAATACATCAGCACATTCCTTGAGCTGGGATGTTGGATGTCTAGGGATGTTGTCGGGACCTCCTGCTTTTCGTGGGTTGACCCTGGCAAGGGTCCTCTGTGTGTGCTCTGAATCAATGATTGGAGCCGGCTGGTTAGATGGTAAGAAGGGACTGGCTCTCCCCCTTGCTGTAGTGTTTGATGCTTCAAAGCATGCAAAGAGATTGCTGAGCCTGTCTGGAAGAGAGGCGTTGCTGTCATCAGTTTTTTGCCTGATCTTGTAGTCTGTCAGAGCTTGAGTTCCCTGCCACATCCGTCTGGTGTCACCTGTGTCACAGAAGTGTCCATGTATTTTGCCTGCGTAGGCCCTTTTCACTCTCCTGATCCCTAGTGAAAGCGCAGTCCTGGCTGAGCGAAGTGCACTCCTGACCCTCGATCTGTAGGCTGTGTCACGGGCCTTCAGTAGCGAACGCACCTCTGTTGTCATCCATGGCTTTTGATAACCACGTGCGGTAAAGGTTTTCATCACAGTGACATCCTCTGTGCATTTGGCTATGTAGCTGATTACTGCCTCCGCATACTCCTCAATGCCTGTATGGTCATCATAGGAGGCTGCTGTCTTGAATATGTCCCACCCAGTCTGTGTGCAAAAAAACAGTCTTGTAGTGCTGAGGCTGCTCCTTTTGGCCAGACCCTTATCTGTCTTTTCTCTGCTCTCACACGTTTAAGCAGTGGTTTATATGCTGGTGTTAACATGACAGATATGTGGTCAGAGTGGCCAAGATGGGGGCGCTTTGTATGCCTGTGGGGTGTTGGTATAAACCAAGTCCAATGTGTTGTCTCCCCTGGTTTTGAAATCCACATATTGCAGGAATTTGGGGAACACAGTCTTTAAGATGGTGTGGTTAAAGTCCCCAGCAATCACCACAAAGCTGTCAGGATGTGTAGTCAGTAGCTCACTGATGGCTTCATGTAGGCCTCCCAGTGCTTCGTTAACATTAGCCTTACTTAGCATTAGCACTGGGAGCTACGTAAACAGCTGGTACAAGCATGATGGTGAATTCCCTCGGCAGATAGAACGGCCGGCACTTCACAATGAGAAATTCAGCCAGCGGTGAGCAGTGTTTAGCAGCTACTGTAGCGTTCGCACACCAGTCTTTGTTGATGTAAATACACAGACCTTCTCCTCAGCTCTTACCGGAGCTAGCTGACTCTCTGTCCGCACGAAACGATGTCATTCCCTCTAGCTGTATCGCCACGTCCGGCATGTTGTCATGGAGCCAGGATTCCGTGAAAACATACACACAGCAGTCTTTAAACTCCTTGCATGTTTCTCTCAGCAGACGCAACTCATCCAGCTTGTTGTCAATGGAGTGGACATTTGAGAGCAGGAGGGACAGTACCGCTGGCCTGGTGGGGTTAGCTTTTAGCCTACCAGGGATGCCGGCCCTCTTACCCTTCCTCTGCCTTCTCTCACAGCGCTTTCACTTCCTCCTCCCTCGGGAAGCAGCCGGCTTGGTAGCGGATAGTAGTCCGTAGCGGCGTAAACTGTCCATATCACACCAGAACTCGTCAGTTTTTCCTACACAGTATGCCCTGATGTTAACGAGCATATTCCGACTGTATGTTATGCGTCTAGGACAAACAGAACAAACACTAGATACACTTATCGCTCCCCGAGGGGCTGCTGCGTCCATGCACACTGCCATTTTTCACAAATTCAGAAGGCCTTTGACAAGGTGCCGCACATTAGGCTGCTTAGCAAGATAAGAGCCCATGGAAATACAGGGAAGTTACTAGCATGGGTGGGGCATTGGCTGATAGGCAGAAAACAGAGTGGGAATAAAGCGATCCTATTCTGGCTGGCTGCCGGTTACCAGTGTAGTTACACAGGGTTCGGTGTTGGGACCACAGCTTTTTACAATGTATGTCAATGATTTGGGCTATGTTACTGATGAATTTGTGGCTAAATTTGCCGATGATACAAAGATAGGTGGAGGAGCGGGTAATGTTCAGGAAACAGAGAGCCTGCAGAGAGACTTAGATAGTTTAGGGGAATGGGCAAACAAGTGGCAAATAAAATACAATGTTGAAAAGTGTATGGTCATGCATTTTGGTAGAAGAAATAAATGGGCAGACTATTATTTAGATGGGGAGAGAATTCAAAACACAGAGATGCAAAGGGACTTGGGAGTCCTTGTGCAGGATACCCTAAAAATTAACCTTCAGGTTGAGTCGGTGGTGAAGAAGGCGAATGCAACATTGGCATTCATTTTTAGAGGTATAGAATATAAGAGCAGGGATTTGATGTTGATGCTCTATAAGGGACTCATGAGACCACATTTGGAGTATTGTGTGAGTTTTGGGCTCCTTATTTTAAAAAGGGTATACAGCACTGACATTGGAGAGAGTTCAGAGAATGTTTCCAGGAATGAAAGGGTTATTGTATGAGGAACGTCTGGCAGCTCTTGGGTTGTATTCCCTTGAGTTCAGGAGAATGAGGGGGGATCTCATAGAAACATTCCAAATGTTAAGAGGCCTCAACAGATTAGATATGGCAAAGTTATTTCCCATGGCAGGGGATTCTAGGACAAGAGGGCATGACTTTAGGATCGAAGGACGTCCATCTAGAACAGAGATGCGGAGAAATTACTTTAGTCAAAGGGTGGTAAATCTGTGGAATTTGTTGCCATGAGCAGCTATGGAGGTCAAGTCATTGGGTGTATTTAATGCAGAATGAATAGGTTCTTGATTAGCCATGGCATCAAAGGGTATGGAGTGAAGGCAGGGAAGTGGGGATGACTGAAAGAATCAGATCAGCCCATGATTGAATGGCGGAGCAGACTCGATGGGCTGAATGGCCTACTTCTGCACCTATATCTTATGGTCTTATTATTACACCTTTCTAGAATCTGTCTCCCTATCTGCTCCTCGATGTCCCTGTTACTATTGGGTGGTCTATAAAAAACACCCAGTAGAGTTATTGACCCCTTCCTGTTTCTAACTTCCACCCAGAGACTCAGTAAACAATCCCTCCATGATTTCCTCTTTTCCTGCAGCCATGACACTATCTCTGATCAGCAGTGCCACGTACCCATCTCATTTGCCTCCCTCCCTGTCCTTTCTGAAACATCTATAGCTTGGCACTCAAAGTAGCCATTCCTGCCCCTGAGCCATCCAAGTCTCTGTAATGGCCACAACATCATAGCTCCAAGTCCTGTTCCACGCTCTAAGCTCATCCGCTTTGTTAATAATACTCCTTGAATTAAAATAGACACATCTCAAACCATCAGTCTGAGTGCGTCCCTTCTCTATCACCTGCCTATACTCCCTCTCACACTGTCTCCAAGCTTTCACTATATGTGAGCCAACCACCCCTGCCTCAGTTTGGTTCCCACCCCCCAGTACTTCTAGTTTAAACCATCCCTAATAGCCTTAGCAAACCTCCCTGCCAGGATATTAGTCGCCCTTGGATTCATGTGCAACCCATCCTTTTTATACAGGTCACGCCTGCCCCAAAAGAGGTCCCAATGATCCAGAAATCTGAATCCTTACCCCCTGCTCCAATCCCTCAGCCACACAATTATCCTCCACCTCACTCTATTCCTATACTCACTGTCGCGTTGCACAGGCAGTAATCCCAAGATTACTACCTCTGAGGTCCTGCTTCTCAACTTCCTTTCTAACTCCTTGTAGTCTGTTTTCAGGACCTCCTCCTTTTCCTACCTATGTCGTTAGTACCAATATGTACCACGACCTCTGGCTGTTTACCTTCCCACTTCAGGATATCATGGACGTGACCAGAAACTTCCTGGACCCTGGCACCTGGGAGGCAAACTACCATGTGCCTTTCTTTCCTGCGTCCACAAAATCACTTGTCTGACCCCCAACTATTGAGTCCCTTATTAGTGCTGCCTTCTTCCTTTCCCTACCCTTCTGAGCCACGGGGCCAGACTTTGTGCCAGAGGCACAGTCACTGTTGCTTCCCCCAGTTGCGCCGTCCCCCCACCAGTACTCAGTCAGGAGTACTTATTGTTAAGGGGGACAGCCATAGGGGTATTCTTTAGTATCTGACTCCCACTTATCTGTCTCCCGAGGCCTCAGTGTGCCTACTTACCCTTAGCTCCTCTCCATCACCTCCTCACTTTCCCTGACCAGTTAACAACATTATCATCCAGATCAATGGATCTGGGGTTGAGAGGGAAAACAATTTTAAGTTCCTTAGCATCTACATCCCTGAAACCATAGACCAGTGTCTTACTTCAGTAGTTGGTAAATTAATGGAGAAGATCCTGAGCGGCAGGAATTATGAACATTTGGAGAGGCACAATTCTGATTAGGGATTGTCAGCATGGCTTTGTCAAAGGCAGGTCGTGCCTTACGAGCCCGAGTGAATTTTTTGAGGATGTGACGAAACACATTGATGAAGGAAGAGCAGTGTATATGGATTTCAGCAAGGCTTATTGAGAAAGTAAGCAGGCATGGGATCCAACAGGACACTGCTTTGAGGAACCAGAATTGATTTGTCCACAGAAGGTAAAGAGTTGTTGTAGATGGGTCATATTCTGTATGGAGGTTAGTGACAAGTGGTGTTTCTCAGGGATCTGTTCTGGGACCTCTTCTCTTGATTTTTATAAATGACGTGGATGAGGAAGTGGAGAGATGGGTTAGTAAATTTGCGATTACACAAAGGTTAGTGTGGATAGTGTGGAGGGCTGTCAGAGGTTATAGTGGGACATCGATAGGATGCAAAACTGGGCTGAGAAGTGGCAGATTGAGTTCAACCCAGATAAGTGTAAGGTGGTTCATTTTGGTAGGTCAAATATAATGGCAGAATACCGTATTAATGGTAAGATTCTTGGCAGTGTGGAGGATCAGAGGGACCTTCCACAGTTATGGTGTACAGTTCTGGTCACCGAATCATAGGAAAGATGTCAACAAAATAGAGAGAGTACAGAGGAGATTTACCAGAATGTTACTTGGGTTTCAGCACCTAAGTTACAGAGGAAGGTTGAACAAGTTAGATCTTTATTCTTTGGAGTGTAGAAGGTTGAGGGGGGACTTGATAGAGGTATTTAAAATTATGAGGGGGAATAGATAGAGTTGACGTGATTAGGCTTTTTCCATTGAGAGTAGGGGAGATTCAAACAAGAGGACATGAGTTGAGAGTTAGGGGGCAAAAGTTTAAGGGTAACATGAGGGGAATTTCTTTACTCAGAGAGCAGTAGCTGTGTGGAACGAGCTTCCAGTAGAAGTGGTAGAGGCAGGTTTGATTTTGTCATTAAAAAAAAAAATTGGATAGGTATATGGACAGGAAAGGAATGGAGGGTTATGGGCTGAGTGCAGGTCGATGGGACTAAGGCTACATCCAAACTGGACCGGATAATTTTGAAAACGCCGGTTTTGCGTAAAAACAATAGGCGTCTACACTATGCGTTTTTGAAAATATCTCTATCCACATTGAAATAGAGATTTCAGCGAATCTCCTCCTGTTGCGCATGTGCAGGACACATCTACCGAAAACAAGTGACATGTTTGGTGTCGAATCTCGCCATAAAAGTGCACGCTTGTATAGTTACAAACTAGAAAAACTTAAAGTGATGGACAGCTGTTCGCTCTCGTGCAGGAAAACTTAAAAGTAAAAAAAAAACAAATACTGGAGCGTACAGAGGTAACCGACAGGGAATTCACGGACTGTATGACCCAGCTGACGATGAACATTGAAAAACTGACTAACTCCGTTGCATTAATAAAGCACCTTGTTAAATGTATAAAACATGTCTGCATCAGTGTTATCTTGTATTTCCATACAATGTTACATTAGGCTGTTACACATCTATTGTCAGAGAAGTACTTGCATAAATAGGTAAACCACCTTCATATGAGCAAGGACAGAAAATGGCAAAGTGAGTACAGTATACTTATTTATTCAGTGAGATAGGTCAAAGTATTTGGTGAGTACATTTCTAACTCTTCTGGATTCAGTCTCGTTGCTATCTGTTCTGAAATTGTTAAGTTGCATTCAAGAAAACAATGAAATAGTGCGCTGCCATCTGACAGCGTTGTCAAAAGTCTCCGGTTACTCCGTCCACACTGATCTGCCCGAGCAGCGTTTTCAAAAATACCCACCCTGGAAAGCGTTTCTGAAAAGCTCTGGTTTCGGGGGACGCAAACACTGTTTTAGTGTGGATGGAGGGTAAAAATGAAGAGAATAAGCTTCGGTTACGGATTTATCTGGCGTAGTGTGGATGTAGCCTCAGTGAGAGCAAGCGTTTGGCACGGACTAGAAGGGTTGAAATGGCCTGTTTCCGTGCTGTAATTAGGGTTATGTGGTTATCTTGGGGTTCAAGTCCATAGGACACTCAAAACTGCTGTGCAGGTTGACTCTGTGGTTAAGAAGGCATACGGTGCATTGGCCTTCATCAACCATGGGATTGAATTTAAGAGCCAGGAGGTAATGTTACAGCTTATATAGGACCCTGGTCAGACCTCACTTGGAGTACTGTGCTCATTTCTGGTCACCTCACTACAGGAAGGATGTGGAAACTATAGAAAGGGTGCAGAGGAGATTTACAAGGATTTTACCTGGATTGAAGAATATGCCTTATGAGAATAGTTTGAGTGAACTTGGCCTTTTCTCTTTGGAGCGACAGAGGATGAGAGGTGACCTGATACAGTTGTATAAGATGATGAGAGGCATTGATTGTGTGGATAGTCACAGACTTTTTCCCAGGGCTGAAATGGCTAACATGAGAGGGCATGGTTTAAGGTGCTTGGAAGTAGGTACAGAGGAGATGTCAGGGGTAAGTTTTTTTATGCAGAGAGTGGTGAGTGTGTGGAACGGGCTGCCGGCAACGGTGGTGGAGGCAGATACGATAGGGTCTTTTAAGAGACTCCTGGATAGGTACATGGAGCTCAGAAAAATAGAGGGCTGTGGGTAACCCTAGGTAATTTCTAAAGTAAGTACATGTTCGGCACAGTATTGTGGGCAGAAGGGCCTGTATTGTGTTGTAGGTTCTCTATGTTTGTATGACAATAAACTTTTACTTGAACTTGCTCAAGGAGGAGATGATATATTTGTCTTACAGAGCAGGCTGATTCATCCAAGTCATTGCCCCAGATGTAGATATTCTTCAGAGTAGTGTTGGACTTCAAGACATTTGCGAAAGTCACCAAACCAATTCCAGTGATACTATTACTGGTCACAGACAATCTGGAATGAAAACAAAATTACCTTGATTATAAAGCACTATAGCAAAGAAATAAGCCATTCAGCCTATGTAGTCCATCCAATCTGATCTTCTGCCTAACACAGACTATACTGCAGCTCTCCATACCTCTCTCACTCACGCACCAATCCAAGCTTCTCTTAAAAGTTACAATGAACCCATATCCACCATTTCCATTTGCAGCTCATTCCACAGTCTCACCATCCTCTGAGTTCTCTTTAAATACTTCACCTCAGAGTGTGAACCTATGACCTTTCATCTGGTCTCATCCAACGTGATTATAAAAAGCCTACATGTATTTACCCTATTTATACCCCTCAATTTTACATACCTCCACAAGATTTCCTCTCATTCTCCTCTGCTCCAGTGAATAAAATTCAATTTAACATTTTCTTATAACTCAGGTCCTCAAGTCCTAGCAAAATCCTTGTAAATTTTCTCTGCAGCTTTTCAAGCTTATTGATATCTTTCCTGTAAGCAGGTAACTTCTTAGGTGCTATTATTATTAAGTGCTACACCTGTCCCTACACCTCCTCTCTTACCACCATTCAGGGCCCCAAACAGTCCTTCCAGGTGAGGCAACACTTCACTTGTGAGTCTGTTGGGGTAATCTATTGCATCCGGTGTGGCCTCCTCTACATCGGCGAGACCCGATGCAGATTGGGGGACTGCTTCATTGAGCACCTCCACTCTGTCTGCCATAACAGACAGGATCTCCCGATTGCCACCCACTTCAACTCTGCTTCACATTCCCATTCGGATATGTCCATACATGGCTTCCTCTACTGCCATGATGAGGCCAAACTCAGGTTGGAGGAGCAACACCTCATATACCGTCTGAGTAGTCTCCAGCCCCTTGGTATGAACATCAAATTCTCCAACTTCCGGTAATTCCCTCTGTCTCCCTTCCCCCATCCCACTTTCACTCTGCCTCCTCTTCCAGCTGCCTATCACCTCTCTCATGATTCTGCCTTCTTCTACTACCCATAGTGCTTTCCCCTTACATTCCTTCTTCACCTTTCCTGCTTATCCCCTCCCCCACCCCTTGATCTTTCCCCTTACAGGTTTTTCACCTGGCACCTACCGGCCTTCTCCTTCCCACCCTCCCCCCACCTTCTTTATAGGGCCCCTGCCCCCTCCGTCTTCAGTCCTGATGAAGGGCCTCGGCCTGAAACACTGACTGTTCATTTCCATGGATGCTGCCTGACCTGCTGAGTTCCTCCAGCTTGTTTGTACGTGTTGATTTGACCACAGCATCTGCAGAGTACTTTGTGTAACTTATTAGGGTACAGAAGCAACAGCCAAGCTAGTAGCACAGTAGACACCTCTGAGACTCAGCAGGTAAGAGTAAAGTCAGGCAGAGCAATAGTGATAGGAGACTCAGTATGTTAGTGATAGGAAATGTTTAGCTTGTTAGGGAAAATGAAGCAGTGATAGTCAGAAGCTACAGGGAGGTAGTCACCCAAGGTTACAGGAGACAGATAAATGGGTGACTGTCATGAGAGGGAATGGAGAATGTCAGATAATGGAGAGCACCCATCTCTCTCAACAAGAAGTATCAATTTTGAGTACTGTTGCGGGGGAAGGCCTGTATGGCGCAAGCAACAGCGATCATACCTCTCGTACTGAGTCTAGCCCTGAAGCTCAGAAGGGTAGGGAACTGAAGAGAATGGCAGCAGTAATAGGAGACTCTAGAGTCAGGGGGACAGATAGGCAATCCTGTGGACGCGAAAAGGAAACACAGATGGTAGCTTGCCTCCCGGGTTCCAGGATCCACAATGTTTCTGAATGCATCCATAATATCCTGAAAAGGGAGTTTGAGCAGATAGAAGTTGTGGTACATATTGGTACCACATAGGTACAAAAGGGAGGAGGTTCTGAAAAAAGAATACAGGGGGTTAGGAACGAAACTGAGAAGCAGGACCTTAACAGTTGTAATCTCAGGATTGCTGCCTGTACAGGTGACAGTGAAGATAGTAATAGAATGAGGTGACAGATGAATATGTGGCTGAAGAATAGGAGCAGGGGGCAGGGTTTAAAATTTCTAGATAATTGGCACTTGTTCTGGGGCAGGTGGGACCTGTACAAAAAGGATGGGTTGCACTTGAATCCGAGAGGGATCAAAATTCTTGTGGGTAGGTTTATTAGAGCTGTTAGGAGTGGTTTAAACTAATATGGCAGGGGGCTGGGAACCAGGAGGATAAAACTGAGGATGAGCCAGCAGGTTTCCAATTAGATGAAGGATGTAACATGAATGTAAGGAAGGATAAGGCAAAGGTTGGGTATAAATGCAGACAGAGCAAAGAATTAAATTGTACCACAATTCAAAAGAGGCAAAATTCAAAAGGGTGAAGTATGCAGGATGGAAGGTGCTGTATTTAAATGTGCATAGCATTTGGAATAAGGTGGACGATCTTGTGGCAGCATTAGAGATTGATCGGTATGATGTTGTGGGCAGCACTGAGTCGTGGCTGAAAGAAGATTATAGTTGGGAGCTTAATATCAAAGAATTTCATTTGTATCAAAAGGACAGGCAGGAAGGCATAGGCAGAGGTGTGGCTCTGTTGGTAAGAGATGGAATTACACCGTTAGAAAGAGGTGACACAGAAAATATTGAAACTTTGTGGGTGGAGTTAAGTAACTGCAGAGATGAAAAAACCTTTATGGGAATCAGATATAGGCCTCCAAATGGTAGCCAAGATGTGGACTTGAGATTGCAAAGGGAGCTAGAAAAGGCATGTAATTAGGGTAATGTCACAATTGTAATGGGGTCTTCAATATGCAAGGGGATAGGGAAAATCAGGTTGGCGTTGAATTGCAAGAGAGGGAATAAGTTGAATGCCTACAAGATAGCTTTTTAGAGCAGCTTGTCTCTCAGCCTACTCGGACAAAGGCTATCTTAGACTGGGTGTTATGTAATAACCCAGATCTTATTATGAGCTTAACGTAAAGGAAACCTTAAGGAGGCAGTGCTCATATGAATGAATTCATACTGGAATTTGAGGGGGAGAAGCATAAGGCACATGCATCAGTATCGTAATGGAATAAAGGGAATTACAGAGGCACAAGAGAAGAGTTTGCCCAGGTGGATTGGAGGAGGATGACGGCAGAACAGAGATGGCTGAAGTTTCTGGGATAGTTCACAAGACACAGGATAGATATGTCCCACAGAAGAAGTTGTTCTCAAATGGCAGGGCTAGGCAACTGTGGTTGACAAGGGAAATTAAGGACTGCATAAAAGCCAAGGAAAGGGCCAATTGGGTAGCAAAAGTGAGTGGGAAGTTGGATGATTGGGAAGCTTTTAAAATCCAACAAAAATTCCATTATTTTCTTCGGCAGTTTGAACGGTGTACGACTGCACAGGCGCATGAAGGTCGGCCTCTGAGATCAGCGGGAGAGTTTAAAAAGTGAACAGATTAACGGAGTGGGCGATGGAGTAGAGGGAGACAGAGTAGGAAGGCTTTGGCTCGAGAGGCTTCGGTGAGCAGAGGCTGAGGACGAGCTTGCTCCCAGTCAGGTAAGGCTGGGTAAGCTCCTTTAATTAATCTAATTAGCTTAGGAGTAGGTAATGGAGGCAGCAGTTAGGGCAGTCGAGTGCTCCGTTTGCAGTATGTGGGAAGTTAGGGTGAGCACAATTGTCCTTGATGACTACACATGCAAAAGGTGCATCCAGTTGCAGCTGGAGGAGCATCGGATCATTCGGGAGGCAGAGGCAGGAATAAACAGGAGTTACAGGGAGATAGTCACCCCTAAAAGTAATGAGACAGGTAGCTGGGTGACTGTCAGGAGAGGGAAGGGTAATAGACAGACTGAGCAGAGCACCCGTGGCCGTTCCCATCAATAATAAGTATACTGTTTTGGATACTGTTGGTGGGGATGACCTACCAGGGACAAATTGCAGTGGTTGCGTCTCTGGCACTGAGACTGGACCCTCAGCTCAGAAGGGAAGGAGGGAAAAGAGGAGAGCAGTAGTGATAGGGGATTCGATAGTTAGGGGGATAGATTGGAGGTTCTGTGGAAGAGATCAAGAATCCTGGATGGTCTGTTGCCTCCCTGGTGCCAGGGTCCATGATATCTTGGATCGAGTTCTCAGTATTCTCAAGAGGGAGGGTGAACGGCTGGATGTCGTGGTCCATGTAGGGACCAATGACGTGGACATATAGGAGGAAATACTGCAAAGAGAATTTAGGGAGCTAGGTGCAAAGTTGAAGGACAAGACCTTCAGGGTTGCAATCTCAGGATTGCTACCCGTGCCACGTGGTAGTGAGGCTAGAAGAAGGAAGATAATGCAGCTAAGTACGTGGCTAAGGAGTTGGTGCAGGAAGGAGGGTTCATGTTTCTGGACAATTGGGCCTTGTTCCAGGGAAGGTGGGACCTGTTCCAATGGGACGGGTTGCACCCGAACTGGAGGGGAACTAACATCCTTGCGGGAAGGTTCGCTAGTGCTGCTCCGGAGGGTTTAAACTAGATTTGCAGATAGTGAGGTGGAGGAGGATAAAGGTCATGCAAGAACTGCAAGTATAGTGCATGGAGTAAAGCCAGATCTAGCATATAAAGAGGCTTTCAGGAAAGAGAAACAGAATAAAGGGTGTAAAGGTAGTATGGTAGAGGGGCTAAAGTGCGTGTACTTCAATGCAAGAAGCATCAGGAACAAAGGTGATGAACTAAGAACTTGGATACATACATGGAATTATGATGTATTGGCCATTACAGAGACTTGGCTGGCACCAGGGCAGGAATTAATTCTCAATATTCCTGGATTTCAGTGCTTTAAATGGGATAGAGAGGGGGGAAAAGGGGAGGAGGGGTGGCATTACTGGTCAGAGATACTATTACAGCTGCAGACAGGGTGGGTAATGTAGCAGGACCCTCTTTTGAATCAGTATGGGTAGAAGTCAGGAACAGGAAGGGAGCAGTTACTCTATTGGGAGTATTCTAAAGGCCCCCTGGTAGCAGCAGAGATACCGAGGAGCAGATTGGGAGGCAGATTTTGGAAAATGTGTAAAAATAACAGTATTGTTATCATGGGTGACTTAAACTACCCTAATATTGATTGGCACCTGATTAGTTCCAATTATTTAGATGGGGCAGAGTTTGTCAACTGCGTCCAGGCCGACCAGGGGGAATGCCATACTGGATCTAGTATTAGGTAACGAACTGGGTCAGGTCACAGATCTCTCAGTGGGTGAGCATCTCGGGGACAGTGATTACCGCTCCTTGGCCTTTAACATTATCGTGGAAAAGGATAGAATCAGAGAGGACAGGAAAATTTTTAATTGAGGAAGGGCAAATTATGAGGCTAAAAGGCTAGAACTTGCTGGTGTGAATTGGGATGATGTTTTTGCAGGGAAATGTACTATGGCCATGTGGTCAATATTTAGGGATCTCTTGCAGGACGTTAGGAATAAATTTGTCCTGATATGGAAGATAAAGAATGGTAGGGTGAAGGAACCATGGGTGACAAGTGAGGTGGAGAAGCTAGAGAAGCATGGTCTAATCAGGGACAGTCAGTATAGCTTTGTGAAGGGCAGAGCGTGTCTAAGAAGCCTGATAGAGTTCTTTGAGGAGTTGACCAGGCATATAGATGAGGGTAGTGCAGTGGATGTTATCTACATGGATTTTCGTAAGGTATTTGACAAGGTACCACACGGTAGGCTTATTCAGAAAGTCAGAAGGCATGGGATCCAGGGAGGTTTGGCCATGTGGATTCAGAATTGGCTTGCCTGCAGAAAGCAGAGGGTTGTGGTGGAGGGAGTACATTCGGATTGGAGGGTTGTGACTAGTGGTCTCCCACAAGGATCGGTTCTGGGACCTCTACTTTTTGTGATTTTTATTAACGACCTGGATGTGGGGATAGAAAGGTGGGTTGGCAAGTTTGCAGACAACACAAAGGTTGGTGGTGTTGTGGATAGTGTAGAGGATTGTTGAAGATTGCAGAGAGACATTGACAGGATGTAGAAGTGGGCTGAGAAGTGGCAGATGGAGTTCAACCCAGAGAAGTGTGAGGTGGTACACTTTGGAAGGACAAACTCCAAGGCAGAATACAAAGTAAATGGCAGGATACTTGGGAGAGTGGAGGAGCAGAGGGATCTGGGGGTACATGTCCACAGATCCCTGAAAGTTGCCTCACAGGTAGATAGGGTAGTTATGAAAGCTTATGGGGTGTTAACTTTCATAAGTCGAGGGATAGAGTTTTAGAGTCGCGGGGTAATGATGCAGCTCTATAAAACTCTGGTTAGGCCACACTTGGAGTACTGTGTCCAGTTCTGGTCGCCTCACTATAGGAAGGATGTGGAAGCATTGGAAAGGGTACAAAGGAGATTTACCAGGATGCTGCCTGGTTTTGAGAGTATGCATTATGATCAGAGATTAAGGGAGCTAGGGTTTTACTTTCTGGAGAGAAGGAGGATGAGAGGAGACATGATAGAGGTATACAAGATATTAAGAGGAATAAATAGAGTGGACAGCCAGCACCTCTTCCCCAGGGCACCACTGCTCAGTACAAGAGGACATGGCTTTAAGGTAAGGGGAGGGAAGTTCAAGGGGGATATTAGAGGAAGGTTTTTTACTCAGAGAGTGGTTGGTGCGTGGAATGGGGGGCAGGGTTTAAGGGTCGGCACAACATTGTGGGCCAAATGGCCTGTATTGTGCTGTATTGTTCTTTGCATCTTTCTTTGCAAAAGACAACTAAAAAGCTATAAGGGAAAAGGTGAAATATGAGGGTAAACTAGACAATAATATAATGCAGGATACCAATTTTTTTTTCAGTTATGTAAAGAATAAAAGGGACATGAGAGTTGATATTGGACCACTGGAAAATAAAGCTGGATAGAATGTTCTTGGATTTACTCATTAATGGTGTTGGATTTTTGCTATATCATACAAAGGGCTGACAAACTCACGCTATGAGTTGGTCATTCAGGTAACGAAGGGCCTCACTAATGTAAACCAGTCCATCATCACCAATTCGATTCGCTGCCAAATCCAGGATCTTTAGCGGAGTGTTCTGTCTCAGTAGCTCAGCCAAAAACCTGGCTCCATCACAGGAGATCTGATTACTGCAACAAATTAAATGATTATGTACATCAAAAATAGCAGTGAGTGTTTTAAATATTCTAAGTAATGAGAATGATACAATTCTGTATTTTCTGATAACGAATGTATATGGCACAATTAGCAAGTCTGCTGATGATACTAAACTAGGGGTCTTGATGACAGTGAAACAGGTTACAATGATCTTGGGCTTCCAGCCAGGTATAGGTGTCAATAACAGTGCCTTGAAAAAGTATTCAGCCCCCACAATTAATTTTACATTTTTACTGTCTTTACTGTTTCTAAATTTAAAATATACTGAAATGGGATTGTTTTGAGTCAACCTACAATACTTTGTGCAGTATGTCAAACCAAAAGAAAAATTCCAAAACAAAGTCAACAATTTACTTAAAATTAAAAACCTATATTGTGAGGCTGCAAAAGTATTCATCCCTTTGTAATTACCGTAGATTCCGGATTTTAAGCCGCTACTTTTTTCCCACATTTTGAACAGCTTTGAACTCTGCGGCCTTTAATACGGAGCGGCTAATGCATTATTTTTTTTCATGCCGCCAAAAACATTTTGCCTCGTAACAGTAGACCAATAAAATTGATGAGTAGTTCACAGAGGTCCAATGAAATTGTACGATAAATCAAGCGCACTTTCACAATTAAATTATTGTAAATCAGTCATTTGTACTCATCCTCATCAACATGGAAAACACTCGAAGAAAAGCATTGTGCTGCCTTTATGGCAGTTATTTAGTTTATAATATTTTCGCTTAGTAATTCATTTGTTAGTTAAAGTTAGAACTGTTTTAACTATATTTGTTTTCTGTACTACATCGCGGGATGCTATGACGTCACACCCGGTTTCGCCGCGTCTTGTGGGATACCGGTTTGCGATAAACGGGACGGCGGGGGGGAGCGGCGGAGCGAAAACGCTGCTTTTAAGTTAAAGGCGATCAATAACTTTTCCTGGTAGGCTGCAGTATATATATTTTTTACCAGTCGTTAGGAGATATTGGAATGTTGTTCAGTAAAGAAGTATACGCAACGTATATTTAAAAGTAGCCGCGTTACAGGCACGGTTCGAAAAAAAGCATTTGCAATATGTGTTTGTTTATGTTACCATATGGATTTAATTAAAAGTTAAAAAATCCTCACGTGTAATATCTTTCTGTGTAAATATCTCATATTACAACGTGGGACACCTGCGGCCGAAAATCCGGTGCGGCCGAAAATCCGGTGCGGCCTAAAATCCGGTGCGGCCTGTACAAGTAAAAAATTGATTTTATTTCTAAAATTAGAGCCAGCGGCCTTTAATCAGGTGCGCTCTGTAGTCCGGAATCTACGGTACTATGCTAACTTTCCTTAGGTGCAATATACGTATCAGCTTACCAATCCACCAAATTTGTTGATGTAGAAAATTGGAGGATCAATGAATTCATAAGAATAAATACCCCTCTCTCTGTAAGGTTCAACAATATAGTAGATTTTCAACAGACCAAACCAAAATGAAGACAAAAAAATCATTCAAGGCAAGACAGGGAAATGATAATGGAAAAACACAAATCTGGGGAAGGTAGAAGACCATCTCAAAGGCACTGAATGTATCTTGGAGCACAGAGCAGTCTATCGTGAAAAACTGGAAATATGAAATTACAGCCACACTGCCTCAGTCAGGTTGCCCCTCTAAACCTAGTTACTGAAGAAGAATGGAACTGTGACAGCAGAAGACACTCTGATGAGCGGAAGAACTCAGTGGCTGCAACTGGAGATGAAGTTCATGGCTCCATTGTCTCTAAGGTCTTGGGTTATTTATAGAAGAGTAGCAAGGAAGATTGTCGGGAATTTCTTATTGCAAAATTAGATTGCCAGGTATGATGTTGTGGCCATCACTGTATCGTGGCTGAAGGATGGTTGTAGTTGGAAGCTGAATGGGAGAGTGAGTTTGTTGAATGCCCAACAGATAGCTTTTTAGAGCAGTTTGTCATTGAGCCTACTAGGGGATCAGCTATACTGACTGGGTGTTACGTCATGAACCAGACGATTAGGGTGCTTAAGGTAAAACAACCCTTAGGAAACAGTGTTTACAATATGATTGCGTTCAACTTGAAATTTGACAGGGAGAGAGTACAGTCTGATGTAGCAGTATTTCAGTGGAGTAAGGGAAATTACAGATGTATGAGAGAGGAGTTGGCCAAAGTAAATTGGAAAGAGCTGCTGCCAGGGATGTCAGCAGAGCAGCAATGGCATGCGTTTCTGGGAAAAATGAGGAAGGTGCAGGACATGTGTATTCCAAAATGAAGAAATACTCAAATGGTAAAATAGTACAACCGTGGCTGACAAGGGAAGTCAAAGCTATCGTAAAAGAAAAAGAAAGGGTTAATAACAAAGCAAAAACTAGTAGGAAGATAAAAGATTGGTAAGTTTTTTAAAACCTAGAGATCAACTAAAAAAATCATTAGAAGGGAAAAGATGAAATATGAATGCAAGCTAGCAAATAATATCAAAGTGGATAGTAAAGGTTTTTTCAAGTATGTTAAAAATAAAAGAGAAATGAGAGTGGATATAGGACTGCTAGAAAATGAGGCAGGAGAAATAAAAACATGGAACAAGGAGACGGCTGATGAACTAAATGAGTATTTTGCATTAGTCTTCACTGTGGAAGACACAAGGAGTATGCCTTATGTTGTAGTGTATGAAAGAAGAGAAGTGGGTGCAGTTACTGTTACAAGAGAGAAGTTCATCTGTTACCAGATGAACTGCACCCTAGGGTTCTGAAACAGTAGCGTTAGAGATTGTGGTGGCATTAGAAAAGATCTTTCAAAAATCATTGGAGTCTGGCATGGTGCCAGAGAACTGGAAGATTGAAAATGTTACTCCACTCTTTAAGAAAGGAGGAAAGCAGCAGACAGGAAATTATAAACCAGTTAGCCTGACCTCAGTGGTTGGGAAGATGTTAAGGATGAGGTGACGGACTACTTGGTGACACAGGACAAGATAGTACAAAGTTAGCATGGTTTTCTTCAGGGAAAATCCTGCCTATTGAACCTGTTGGAATTCTTTGAGGAGATTACAAGTAGGATAGATAATGGGGATGCAGTGGATGTTGTATATTTGGACTTTTAAAAAGGCCTTTGACAAGGTGCCACACATGAAATTGCTTCCAAGTTAAGAGCTCATGGTATTACGGGAAAGTTAGCTGATTGGTAGGAGACTGCGAGTGGGGATAAAAGGATCCTTTTCTAATTGGCTGCCAGTGACTAGCGGTGTTCCGCAGGGGTCAGTGTTGGGACTTCTTTTTATGCTGTATACGAATGATTTAGATGATGGAATAGATGGCTTTGTTGCCAAGTTTGCAGATGATACGAAAATTGGTGGAGGGGCAAATAGTGTTGAGGAAACAGGTTGGATGCAGAGGGACTTAGACAGATTAGAAGAACGGGCAAGAAAGTGGCAAATGAAATACAATGTTGAAAAATGCACGGTCATGCACTTTGGTAGTTGAAATAAATGTGCAGACTGTTTTTGAAACGGGGAGAAAATCCAGGAATCTGAGATGCAGAGGCACTTGGGAGTCCTTATGCAGAACATCCAGAAGGTTAACTTGCAGGTGGAGTCAGAGGTGAGGAAGGCAAATGCTATGTTAGCATTCATTTCAAGAGGTCTAGGACACAAGAGCAAGGATGTGATGCTGAGGTTTTATATGGCACTGGGGAGGCCTCACCTTGAGTACTGTGAACAGTTTTGGGCTCCTCATCTATGAAAAGATGTGCTGGCATTGGAGAGGGTTCAGAGGAGGTTCACAAGGATGATTCCAAGAATGAAACAGTTAAGATAAGAGGAACATTTGATGGCTCTGGATCTGTACTCACTGGAATTCAGAAGGATGGTTGGGGAGGGGGGGGGGATCTCATTGAAACCTTTTGCCTAAACAGAGTAGATGTGGAAAGGATGTTTCCTATGGTGAGAAAGTCTAGGACAAGAGGCCACAGTGTCAGGATAGAGGAGCATACCTTCAAAGCACAGATGTGGAGAAATTTCTTTAGTCAAAGGATGGTGAATTTGTGTAATTTGTGGCCAAATGCAGCTGTGGAAGCCAGGTCGTTGGGTGTATTTAAGGCAGAGATTGATAGGTTCTTGATTGGACATGGCATCAAAGGCCGGGAACTGGGACTGGGGAAGAGAAAAAAAAAGGATCAGCCACGATTGAATGGCGGAGCAGACTCGATGGGCCAGATGGCCTAATTCTGCTCCTACGTCTTATGGTCTTATGAAAGAAGCCCTGGCAAAAAAAAAAGAAGCATATCCTTGCCCGTAAAGACTTTGCAAAGTGCCACTTAAAAGATATTAAAAAGATGTAGAAGAAGGTCTTGTGATCAGATGAGACTAAAATGGAACTTCTTGTCCTCAAACCTAAACAGTACATTTGATGCTAATCTAATACTGGGCATCAGACAGGTAACACCATTCCTAATGTAAAGAATGATGGAGGTAACGTTATGCTCTGAGGATGCTTTTCAGCAGCAGGTACTGGAAATCTGGTCAGGGTTGATGGGAAGATGAATACTACTAAATGCAGAGAGATCCTGGATAAAACCTGCTAGCCTCTGCCAGAAATCTTAAACTGGTAAGGAACGTTGTCTTTCAACAGGACAATGACCCAAAGCAAACTGCCAGAGCAACTATGGAATGGCTTCAAATGAAGAAAACTGATGGCCTTGAGTGACCCAGTCCAAGTCCTGACCCAATCAAACATCTCTGGCAAGAGCTCAAGATTCCTGTCCACTGTTGATCCCCAACTAACCTAGCAGACGTTCAGCAATTTTGCAAGTAGGAATAACATAATCTTGCAACATCACATTTTGCAAAACTAATAGAGACTTATCCATTAAAGACTATAAGACCATAAGTCCAGAAGACATAGGAGCATAATAGGCCATTCAGCCCATCGAGTCTACTCCGCCATTCCATCATGGCTGATCCTGGATCCCACTCGACCCCATGCACCTGCCTTCTCACCATATCCTTTGATGTCCTGCCCAATCAGGAACCGATTAACTTCTGCCTTATATATATGCACGGGCTTGGCCTCCACTGCAGTCTGTGCCAGAAAATTCCACATATTTACTCTTCTCTAGCTAAAAAAATTCCTCCTTACCACTGTTCTTAAGATCTCCCCTCAACTTTGAGATTATACCCTCTAGTTCTGGATACCCCCACCATAGGAAACATCCTCTTCACATCCGCCTTATCTAGTTCTTTCAGCATTCGGTAGGTTTCAAGGAGATCCCCATGCATTCTTCTAAATTCCAGTGAGTACAGGCCCAAAGCTGCCAAATGCTCCTCATATGTTAATCCCTTCATTCCCAGAATAATCCTTGTGAACCTCCCGTGGACTCTCTCCAATGACAACACCTCCTTTCTGAAATATGGGGTCCAAAAGTGTTGACAATCCTCTAAATGTGGCCAGACTAGTGCCTTATACAGGTTCAGCATTATCTCCTTGCTTTTTATTCTATCTCCCTTGAAATAAATGCCAACATTACATTTGCCTTCTTTACCGCAGACTCAACTTATAAATTAACCTTCTGGGAGTCTTACACGAGGACTCCTAAGTCCCACTGCACCTCTGATGTTGGAACCTTCTCCCCATTTAAATAAGATTGCACTATTGTTCCTTTTATCAAAATGCATTATCATACATTTCCTGACACTGTATTCCACTTGCCACTTTTTTTGCCCATTCTTCCAATATGCCTACGTCCTGCTGCAATCACGTTGCTTCCTCAGCACTACCGACCCCTCCACCTATCTTGTTAACATCCGCAAACTTTGCCACAAAGCTCTCAATTACATTATCTAAATCATTGACAAATTCTGATCCCTGAGGAACATCCCTAATCACCACAGTCAACCAGAAAAAGCCCCTTTAATTCCCAGTCACTGCCTGCTGTCTGTCAGCCATTCCACTAACCATGTCAGTATCTTTTCTGTAACACCACAGGAATTTATCCTGTTAAGCAGCCTCATGTGTGGTACCTTATCAAATGCCTTCTGAAAATCCAAGTAAATGACAACCACTGCCTCTCCTTTTCCCACCATCCTTCTTACTTCCTTGAAGAACTCTAACAGATTTATTAGGCAAGATTTCCCTTCACAGAAACAATGCTGACTTTGACTTATTTTATCATTAATCTCCAAGTACCTTGAAACCTCATCCTTAACAATAGACTCCAACATTTTCCTAAGTATTGTTAGTCTAACTGACCCATAATGTCCTTTCTTTTGTCTTCCTCCCTTTTTAAAGAGTGGTGTGACATTTGCAATCTACCTGTCCTCCGGGACCAATGAATTACCAAGTAATCTTGATTAGTGAGGGACATGGGCTGAGGAATGGCAAATGGATTTCAACTTTGATCAGTATGAGGTCATGCTTTTTGGACATTCAAACGAGGATAGGATATGTGGAACATATGGAGCCGAGAGTGAAAGTGAAGAGTTCATTAAAAGTGGCTGCTTTTGTGAATAGGCTAGTGAAGGAAGTGTTTAGCATGCTAGCCTTCATCTATCAGGGCACTGAAATTAGAAGTAGGGGCATTATGCTGCACTTATACAAATTGTTAATGAGACAACACTGTGTACAGTTTTGGTTGCCCTGTTATAGAAAAGACATTGTCAAACTGGAAAGGGGGCAGAAGAGATCTATAAGGATGTTGCCTGGTCTAGAGGGTCTGAATTATAGGGAGTAATTGGCCATGCTGGATCTTTATTCCTTGGAGTGTAAGAGAATGAGAGTTCATCTCATAGAAGTTTATAATTAGACAGTTATAGTTACTTCCCCAGGGCTAGGAAATCCAAAACTCAAAGGCACAGATACAAGGTAAGAGAAGAGAGATTTCAAAGAGCCCTGAGAGGTCTACGACTCTATATGATGTTTGCAGCAAGACTGCTTTTAACACAGAGTGGTGGGTACCTGAACTACACTGCTAGGAGGCAGTGGAAACAAGTATGCTAGATGCATTTAAGAGGGTCTTGATTGGCAGATGAATATGTAGAGAATGGAAGGTTATGAACACGTAGGCAAAAGGGATAGGTTAATTACGCCTTCAATTATGACTTTAATTAGTTCTGCACAACATTGTTGGCAGGGCCAGTTCCTGTGATGTACTGTTTTGCATATCTTTTAATGAGACTAGGGCATACACCATTAACACATGGGTTTCCATCAGGTCCTCCAAGCACTGCCTGAGGGATTCGCTGACAGAGTTTAAGTATGAAGAGAGAGACTGCAAATGCTGGAATCCAAAACAAAAAAAACAGGATGCTGGAAGAACTCAGTGGGTCAATCTGCAAAGAAGAGGGAAACTGGCATAAATCACTTGTTCCACTTGAGACCCTGCATCAAGACACATGATGCAGGGTCCTGATCCAAAACATTGACTTGTGCCTTTGGCCTCTACAGATGCCGATCGACCCTCTGAGTTTGCCCAGCGTTCTGTTTTTTCTGATGCCCATTTAAGAAGTGTCCAGAGAGCACCGGAAACATTGAAGTTCATGGGTCAAGTTTTGGAAGACAAAATTAATAAAGACGGATGCCCACTAGTCTGTGTCCATGTGGTGGGTGATGTTTCAATACTGTGTGACTCTATACTGTGAGAGTATGCATTATGATCAAAGATTAAGGGAGCTAGGGCTTTACTCTTTGGAGAGGAGGAGGATGAGAGGAGACATAATTGAGGTATACAAGATATTAAGAGGAATAGACAGAGTGGACAGCCAGCGCCACTTCCCCAGGGCACCACTGTTCAATACAAGAGGACATGGCTTTAAGATAAGGGGAGGAAAGTTCAAGGGGGATATTAGAGGAAGGTTTTTTACTCAGAGAGTGGTTGGTGCGTGGAATGCACTGCCTGAGTTAGTGGTGGAGGCAGATACACTAGTGAAATTTAAGAGACTACTAGACAGGTATATGGAGGAATTTAAGGTGGGGGGATATATGGGAGGCAGTGTTTAAGGGTCGGCACAACATTGTGAGCCGAAGGGCCTGTACTGTGCTGTACTATTCTATGTTCTATCAGTATTGTAGGTAGGTGGTTACCTGGGCGATGTTCATTGTGTTGCATAGATGTTTGATCTGCAACTCTGTTTGAAATTTAAAGCTTCTGATAATATATCAGGCAACAAGTTAAAAGGAAGTGAGCAGAAAAACTCAAAAAATACAAATGCTGAATAACAGTTTGGCATGGACCAAATGGGCTGAAAGGCCTGTTTCTGTGAAGTGTTCTATGATTCTATCTAAAATAATCAGGAAATATTCAGCAGATTAGACAATGTATGTGGGAAGAGGTAAAGTGTATGCAGCATTTATTGTTCTTTTAATTCTTGTTGGTGAAGCCATCACTGATGTTAATCTTTTCTCTAATACATAGACTGAGATTTTTATAGCTATTAAATGGAGGAGCAGTTCTTCATTTCTCTGTCACCATCACACAATACAGAATTACAGATGCACATGGGAAAAGAAACAACCATTTGGCCCATCATGCCTATTCTGGACAGAAAATGTAACAGTATGTTACCAGCGGAGATCGAGAAAGCGGAGAGTCTTGTTTTTAACTAGTTGTTCACAAAGTTGCTGAACACCAAAGTCTTTTATTCCCATTTTTGCTAAGTGCAGCTCCTGTAGCGATTGGTTAACTTGAAGCATGTTAGCCATATGCACAGTCATTTCTTCCTAAAGGCAAGCAATATGACAGTGTAAACTTACAATAATGATACTCTGGACCAGTGAATGAAGCTGATAAAGTGAAAAGCAGAAAATACAGTACAACTTTAACAAAGAATTCTTCTGTACATTAATATATCTGGTCAAAAATTCACTAACATTAATCAGCAGAATCAAAATTTTCATTGCATAAATAAGACCATATGACATAAGAGCAGAATTAGGTCATTACACCCAGTGAGTCTGCTTCACCATTCCATCATGGCTGATTTATTATTCCTTTCAACCACATTCTCCTGCCTTCTCTGCATTACCTTTGACACCCTGACTAATCAAGAACCTAACAACCCAAGGTGTAAATACACCTAATGACTTGGCCTCCAATACACGGTTTGTGGCAATGAATTCCACAGATTCACTACCTTCTGGCTAAAGAAATTCCTACTCATCTCTGTTCTAAGTGGATATCCCTCTATTCAGAGGCAATGCTATTTGATCCTAGACTCTTCCACGATAGGAGGCGTCCTCTCAAAATCCACTCCCTTTGGGCCTTTCAATATTCCAGAGAGATTCCCGCACCCCCTTTCTTCTAAACTACAGTGAGTACAGGCTCAGAGATATCAAAAAGCTCCTTATACATCAACCCATTCCTTGCTGGAATCATTCTCATGAACCTCCTCTGGACCCTCTCCACCAGATGATCAGTTTGGGCTACAATTTCTTCTGTTCATTAATATATTTGAGCAAAGATTCACAAACATTAATGGTCAAAATCATTTTTTTCATTGCACAAGTACATGTATGCACAGGTACAATGAAAAACTTAGTTGCAGCAGCATCACAGGGACATATCAGATACATAACAATCACAAGATAAGCATAAATTAAAGCTAAATTATTCAAAATTCCAGAATAAAGAACACAATTAGTATAAAATACACGTCCATTGTAGTGCAAAGTGGTCCTAGCATTGCTATACTGAGGTGTGATTAGGATTGTTGTGCTTGGTTTTTCAAGAACTGAATGGTTGAAGAGAAGTAACCGTTCTTGAAAACACAAAGTACACTGCAGATGCTGTGGCCAAATCAACACGTACAACATGCTGGAGGAACTCAGCAGGTAGGGCAGCATCCGTGGAAACGAGCAGTCAACGTTTCGGACTGAGACCCTTCGTCAGGACTGAAGGAGGGGGAAGGGGCCCTATAAAAAAGGTAGGGAGGGAGGGTGCAAAAGAGAAGGCTGGTGGGTGCCAGGGGAAAAACCAATCAGAGGAAAGATCAAGGGGAAGCAGGGAGGGGATAGGCAGGAAAGGTGAAGAGGGAATGTAAGGGGAAAGCACTATGGGTAGTAGAAGAAGGCAGAATCATGAGAGAGGTGATAGGCAGCAGGAAGTGGAGGCAGAGTGAAAGTGGGATGGGGGTAGGGAGAGGGAGGGAATTACCGGAAGTTGGAGAATTTGATGTTCATACCAACCCAGACAGAGACTACCCAGACGGTATATGAGGTGTTGCTCCTCCAACCTGAGTTTGGCCTCATCATGGCAGTAGAAGAGGCCATGTATGGACACATCCAAATGGGAATGTGAAGCAGAATTGAAGTGAGTGGCAACCGGGAGATCCTGTCTGTTATGGCAGACAGAGCGGAGGGGCTTGACGAAGCGGTCCCCCAATCTGCGTCGGGTCTCGCCGATGTAGAGGAGGCCACACCGGGAGCACCGGATGGAATAGATGACCCCAACAGACTCACAAGTGAAGTGTTGCTTCATCTGGAATGACTGTTTGGGGCCCTAAATGGTGAATGACCCCTTTCCGGTGCTCCCGGTGCGGCCTCCTCTACATTGGCGAGACCCGACGCAGATTGGAGGACTGATTCGTCGAGCCCCTCCGCTCTGTTCGCCATAACAGACAGGATCTCCCGGTTGCCACCCACTTCAACTCTGCTTCACATTCCCATTCGGATATGTCCATACATGGCCTCCTCTACTGCCATGATGAGGCCAAACTCAGGTTGGAGGAGCAAAACCTCATATACCATCTGGGTAGTCTCCAGCCCCTTGGTATGAACATTGAATTCTTCAACTTCCGGTAATTCCCTCCGTCTCCCTTCCCCCATCCCACTTTCACTCTGCCTCCTCTTCCAGCTGCCTATCACCTTTCTCATGATTCTGCCTTCTTCTACTACCCATAGTGCTTTCCCCTTACATTCCTTCTTCACCTTTCCCGCCTATTACCCTCCCCCACCCCTTGATCTTTCCTCTGATAGGTTTTTCACCTGGCACCCACCAGCCTTCTCCTTCCCACCCTCCCCCCACCTTCTTTATAGGGCCCCTGCCCCCTCCTTCTTCAGTCCTGATGAAGGGTCTCAGCCCAAAATGTTGACTGCTCGTTTCCACGGATGCTGCCCGACCTGCTGAGTTCTTATTAACTGTTCTTGAACCTTGTGGTGTTGGACATCAAGCATGGCAACTGGGTGAATTAGACATACAGTATTCATGACAGTTTAAAAACATGAGAGGAGATCTCAGAAAACTCTAAACCTCTGAAATGACTGGACAGATTAGGTGAAGAAAGAATGGCCAGGATCAGGGGTCACAGAGAATGTTGAACTTGTGGAGTGCTCTACCACCCAACGTATTTGAAGCCAAGTTATTAAGTAAGTTCAAGGAGTCAAATATTTTTAAAAATCAGATCAAGGGATATGGAACTGGGTTCTGAACTTGAATGATCACTCATCATTATTTTGCATAACAGCAGGCTTGAAGAATTGAAATGTCTGCTCCTATTCCTATTTAACTTTACTTCTAGGTGTCTACATATGTACCTGCCTCACTGATTGTTAAGAAATCTGTAATACACTATAGAGAAAAGTTATTACCCTCTCATGTCAAGCCTGCACCGGCAAGCACCTCCCAGTCTCCACCCAGCTAACAGGATTCACTGCCACTCATTCCAGACATCACCTGCAGCCTGTTTAACCCCAGTTCTTATTCACAGTCCTTGTTCACTCGTCAAACCAGCCAGTCTCAACCAATTGCTCCTAGCCTTAAGTAAGTTTGTTACCTGCTGTATTTAGTATCTATTATCTCTGGTTTTGTGGCCTCTTATGGCTTGTTATTTTGCAGTGCATTTTTAAAGTTATCGTTCACCATTGAATTGTCTCTGCTGCTCTGTTTTTGGGTCAAGCTTCCTTTACACTTCTTGACACATATTCCTGCACCTGCTAATGGAACCAGATTACTCTTGCTTGCTTTCTAGAACTACACCTGAAGCACTGTGAGGAATTTTGAGTACCACAACTTACAATTAAAGTGTTTAAAAGGCATTTGGATTGGTAGCATGGATAGGAGTATAAGCCAAATACTGGCAAATGGGAGCAGATCATGTAAACGTCTTGGTCAGCATGGATAGGTTTGGCCTGTTGGATTCTGATAGAGTCATAGAGTAGTACAAAAACAGGTCCTTTCAGCCTTATAGTCCATGCCCAAACCATTTAAACTGCCTACTCCCATCTACCTACACCAGGACCATAGCCCTCCATATCCCTGCTATTCATGTACTATCCAAACTTCTCTTAAAAATTGAAATTGAACTCACATGCACCACTTGTGTTGCCACTCTCTCACAACCCTCTGAGTGAAGACATTTCCCCTCATGTTCCTCTTAAACTTTTCACCTTTCACCCTTAAGCTATGACCTCTGGTTGTAGTCCCACACAACCTCAGTGTAAAAAGCCCGCTTCCATTTACCCTATCTATACCTCTCATAATTGTGTATACCTCCATCAAATCTCCTCTCAATCTTTTGACATTCCAAAGAATACAGTCCAACCTATTCAATCTTTCCTTACAACTCAGATCCTCCAGACCCACCAACATCCTTCTCTGCACTCCTTCAACCTTGCTTAGACCTTTCCTGCAGATAGGTGACCAAAACCTATTCCTTTGATTAGGTTTAGTCAGCATGGCTTTGTCAAAGGCAGGTCGTGCCTTACCAGCCTGATTGCATTTTTTGATCATATGACTAAACATGTTGGTGAAGGTAGAGCAGTAGATGTAGAGTATATGGATTTCAGCAATGTATTTGATAGGGAACCCGATGCAAGGCTTATTGAGAAAGTAAGGAGACATGGGATGCAAGAGGGCCTTGCTTTGTGGATCCAGAATTGGCATGCCCACAGAAGGCAAAAAGTGGTTGTAGACAGTTATATTCTGCATGGAGGTCGATGACCAGTGGTGTGCCTCAAGGATCTGTTCTGAGAGCCCTTCTCTTTGTTATTTTTATGAATGACCTGGGTGAGGAAGTGGAGGGATGGGATACTAAATTTGCTGATGACACAAAGATTGGAGGTGTTGTGGAAAGTGTGGATGGATGTCAGGTTAAATTGGGCTCAGAAGTGGCAGTTGGAGTTCATCCCAGATAAGTGTGAGGTGGTTCATTTTGGTAGGTCAAATATGATGGCAGAATATAATATTAATGGTAAGACTCTTGGCAGTGTGGAGGATCAGAGGGATCTAGGGGTCCGTGTCCACAGGACACTCAAAGCTGCTGTGCAGGTTGACACTGTGGTTAAGAAGGCATACGGCATATTGGCCTTCATTAATCATGGAATTACTAGACTTCCCCATAGCCCACTATTTTTCTAAGTTCCATATACCTATCCAAAAGTCTCTTAAAAGACCCTATTGTATCCGCCTCCACCACCATTGCCAGCAGCCCATTCCACACACTCACCACTCTGAGTTAAAAAAAACTTACCCCTGACGTCTCCTCTGTACCTGACCAGCACCTGTGTCCTCTTGTCGCAACCATTTCAGCCCTGGGAAAAAGCCTCTGACTATCTACACAATCAATACCTCTCATCATCTTATACACCTCTATCAGGTCACCACCTATCTGTCGCTCCAAGGAGAAAAGGCCGAGTTCACACAACCTGTTTCCATAAGGTATGCTCCCCAATCCAGGCACCATCCTTGTAAATCTCCTCTGCACCCTTTCTATGGCTTCCACATCCTTCATGTAGTGAGGCGACCAGAACTGAGCACAGTACACCAAGTGGGGTCTGACCAGGGTCCTATATAGCCAACCAGAAAAGGCTCCCTTTATTCCCACTTTCTGCCTCTTGTCAGCCATTCTCCATCCATGCCAATATCGTTCTGTCTAGAGATGTAATTCCATCTCTGACCAACAGAACCACACCAATGTCTATGCCTTTCCACCTGTCCTTTTGATAAAAAGTATATCCTTCGATGTTAAGCTCCTAACCATGGCCTTCTTTCAGCCACTACTCAGTGATGCCCACAATGCTACACTGATCAATCTCTAACTGCACCATGAGTTTGTCCACCTTATTTCAAGTGCACCTTCAGTCCTGCATTATTTATCCTTTTGAATTTTGCCTCTGTGGTACAATTTAACTGTTTGCTCTTTCTTTAAGAACTTAGAAACAGGAGCAGGAGGAGGCCATCTGGCCCGTTGAGCCTGCTCTGCCATTCAATAAGATCATGACTGATCTGGCCATGTACTCATCTCCACCTACCTGCCTGTTCCCCATAACCTTCAACTCCCCTACAATGCAAAAGTATATTCAAACTTGTTTTAAATATATCTACTGTGGTAGCCTGCACTGCTTCATTGGACAGAGAATTCCACAGATTCATCACCCTCTGGGAAAAGCAGTTCCTCCTCATTTCCATCCTAAATCTACTCCTCCAAATCTTGAGGGTGTGTCCCCTAGTTCTAGTCTCGCCTACCAATGGAAACAACTTTCCTGCCTCTATCTTGTTTGGCATGTTCGGCACAGCATTGTGGGCTGAAGGGCCTGTACTGTGCTGTAGTTTTTCTATGTTTCTATCTTATCTATCCCTTTCATAATTTTATATGTTTCTATAAGATCTCCTTTCATTCTTCTGAATTCCAGCAGGTACAGTCCCAGCCGATTCAATCTCGCCTCGTAGTCTAACCCCCTCATCTCTGGAATCAATCTGGTGAACCTCCTCTGCACCACCTCTAAAACCAGTATATCCTTCTTCAAGTAAGGAGAGCAGAACTGCACGCTGTACTCCAAGTGTGGCCTCACCAGTACCCTGTACATTTGCAGCATAACCTCCCTGCTCTTAAATTCCATCCCTCTAGCAATGAAGGCCAACATCCCATTTGCTTTCTTGGTAGCCTGCTGCACCTGCAAACCAACCTTTTGTGATTCATGCATAAGCACTCGGCAAGTTCCTCTGCACAGCAGCATGCTGCAAGTTTTACCATTTAAATAATAATTTGTACACAATCATTGGCTTGTCCTTCCTTCCATCCATCATAGAACCATAGAACATTACAGCACAGAAACAGGCCTTTTGGCCCTTCTTGGCTGTGCTGAACCATTTTTCTGCCTAGTCCCACTGACCTGCAACTGGCCCATATCCCTCCATCCATGTACCTGTCCAAGTTTTTCTTAAATGTTAAAGTGAGCCTGCATTTACAACTTCATCTGGCAGCTCATTCCACACTCCCACCACTCTGAACTGTGAAGAAGCCTCCCTCCAATGTTCCCTTTAAACTTTTCCCCCTTCACCCTTAAACCATGTCCTCTGGGGTTTTTTTTCCCCTAGCCTCAATGGAAAAAGCCCGCTTGCATTCACTCTATCTATACCCATCACAATTTTATATACCTCTATCAAGTCTCCCCTCATTCTTCTACATTCCAGGGAATAAAGTCCTAACCTATTCAACCTTTCTCTGTAACTCAGTTTCTTAAATCCCGGCAACATCCTTGTAAACCTTCTCTGAACTCTCTCAACCTTATTAATATCCTTCCTGTAATTTGGTGCCCAAAACTGTACACAATATTCCAAATTTGGCCTCACCGATATCTTATACAACCTCATCATAACATTCCAACTCTTATACTCAATACTTTGATTTATAAAGGCCAATGTACTAAAAGCTCTCTTTACTACCCTATCTACCTATGACACCACTTTTAGGGAATTTTGTATCTGTATTCCTAGATCCCTCTGTTCTACTGCACTCCTCAGTGTCCTACCATTTACCTTGTATGTTCTACCTGGGTTTGTCCTTCCAAAGTGCAATACCTCACACTTGTTTGTATTAAACTCCATCTGCCATTTTTCAGCCCATTTTTCCAGCTGGTCCAGATCCCTCTACAAGCTTTGAAAACCTTCCTCACTGTCCACTACACCTCCAATCTTTGTATCATCAGCAAATTTGTTGATCCAATTTACCACATTATCATCCAGATCATTGATATAGATGACAAATAACAATGGACCCAGCACTGATCCCTGTGGCACACCACTAGTCACAGGCCTCCACTCAGAGAAGCAATCCTCCACTACCACTCTCTGACTTCTCTCATTGAGCCAATGTCTAATCCAATTTACTACCTCACCATGTATACCTAGCGACTGAATCTTCCAAACTAACCTCCCATGCAGGACCTTGTCAAAGGCCTTACTGAAGTCCATGTAGACAACATCTACTGCCTTCCCTTTATCCACTTTCCTGGTAACCTCCTTGAAAAACTCTAATAGATTTGTTAAACATGACCTACCACACACAAAGCTGTGTTGACTCTCCTTAACAAGTCCCTATCCATCCAAATACTTGGAGATCCTATCTCTTAGTACTCCTTCCAATAATTTACCTACTACTGATGTCAAATGTACTGGCCTATAATTTCCCAGATTACTTTTTGAGCCTTTTTTAAACAATGGAACAACATGAGCTATCCTCCAATCCGGCAGCTCACCCGTAGATACTGACATTTTAAATATATTTGCCAGGGCCCCTGCAATTTCAAGACTAGTCTCCTTCAAGGTCCGAGGGAATACCCTGTCAAGCCCTGGGGATTTATCTACTCTGATTTGCCTCAAGGTTTCAAGCACCTCCTCCTCTTCAATCTGTATAGGTTCCATGACCTCACTACTTGTTTGCCTTATTTCTATTGACTCCATGCCAGTTTCCTTAGTAAATACAGATGCAAAAAACCATTTTAAGATCTCCCCCATTTCTTTTGGTTCCATACATAGCCGACCACTCTGATCTTCAAGAGGACCAATTTTATCTCTTACTATCCTTTTGCTCTTAATATACCTGTAGCTCTTTGGATTATCCTTCATTTTGACTGCCAAAGCTACCTCATGTCTTCTTTTAGCCCTCCTTATTTCTTTCTTAATTTTTTTTGCACTTTTGATACTCCTCAATTGACTTATTTTCTCCCTGTTTCCTATACATGTCATACATTTCTCTCTTCTTCTTTATCAGATTTTCAATATCCCTAAAGAACCAAGGTTCCTTATTCTTATTCACTTTGCCTATAATCATGACAGGAACATACTACTCTGTACTCTCAAAATTTCTCCTTTGAAGGCCTCCCACTTACCAATGACATCCTTGCCAGAGAACAACCTGTCCTAATCCACGCTTTTTAGTTCCTTTCTCATTTCTTCAAATTTGGCCTTTCTCCAGTTTAGTACCTCAACCCAAGGACCAGATCTACCTTTATCCATGATCTATTTGAAACTAATGGTGTTATGATCACTGGAACCAAAGTGTTCCCCTACACACACTTCCGTCACCTGTCCTAACTCGTTTCCTAATAGAAGATCTAATATTGCATCCTCTCTAGTCGGTACCTCTATATATTGATTTAGAAAACTTTCCCGAACATATTTTACAAACTGTAACCCGTCTAGACCTTTAACAGTATGGGAGTTCCAATCAATATGTGGAAAATTAAAATCCCCTACTATCACAACTTTATGTTTCCTGCAGTTGTCTGCTATCTCTCTGCAGATTTGCTCCTCCAGTTCTCGCTGACTATTGGGTGGTCTATAATACAACCTCATTAATGTGGTCATACCTTTCCTGCTTCTCAGCTCCATCCATATGGCCTCAGTAGACAAGCCCTCTAATCTGTCTTGCCTAAGCAGTGCTGTAACATTTTCCCTGACTAGCAATGCCTCCGCCCCCCCCCCCCCACCCTTCATTCCTCTGCCTCTATCACGTCTGAAACATCGGAACCCTGGAACATTAAGCTGCCAGTCCTGCCCCTCCCATAGCCAAGTTTCACTAATGGCTCTAATGTCATAATTCCATGTGTCAATCCATGCCCTCAGATCATTAGCCATCCCCACAATACTCCTTGCATTGAAATAGACACACCTCAGAAGATTATTACCACCACACACAACCCTTCTATTTGTGACTTTGCATGAAACTTTAACATCATTTATTTTCACCCCCACTCCACTATCTACTCTGTCACTGTGGTTCCCATCCCCCTGCAAATCTAGTTTAAACACCCCCCCCCCCCCAATAGCACTAAAAAACCTCCCTGCAAGGATATTGGTCCCCCTGTAGTTCAGTTGTAACCTGTCTCTCTTGTACAGGTCCCACCTGTGCCAGAAGAGGACCCAATGATCCTGAAATCTAAAACCCTGCCCCGTACACCAGTTCCTCAGCCACATGTTCATCCTCCAGAGCATCCTATTCTTACCCTCACTGGTACATGGCACAGGTAGCAATCCTGAGATTACCACCCTCGAGGTCCTGCTTTTTGACTTCCTTACCAAGCTCTCTATACTTACTCTTCAGGACCTTCTCACTCTTTCTTCCTACGTCATTGGTACTGATGTGTACCATGACATCTGGCTGCTCACCACCCCCCCACCATTTCAGAATGCTGTGCACGCGATCAGAGACATCCCTGACCCTGGCACCTGGGAGGCAACAAACCATCTGGGAGTCTGTCACGACCACAGAACCTCCTGTCTGTACCTCTATCAAGTTTCTTATCACTACAGCTCTCCTCTTCTCTCCTCCCTTCTGCACTGCAGAACCAGACTCAGTTCCAGAGATCCAGCTTCCACAACTTATCCCAGGTAAGTCAACCCCCACAACAGTATCCAAATCGGTATACTTGTTGTTGAGGGGTATGGCCACAGGGGAGCCCTGCTCTGCCTGCCCTTTTTCCTTCCCTCGCCTGATGGTAACCCAATTACCTGTGTGCTGGTCCTTTGGCATAACTGCCTCCCTGTAGCTACTATCTATAAACTTCTCATTCTCCTGAATGATCCAGAGTGATCATCGACTTGTAAACTTCCTGGCTCATCCTCAGCTCAATCATACCAGTTCCCATCCCCTTGCCATATTAGTTTTAACTTCTCCCTTTCTTCTGCCTCTCCTTTCTTCTGCCTCTCTCCTTTCTTGAAGAGTGGACATTTGCAATTTTATAGTCTTTCAGAACCATTTCAGGATCTAGTGATTCTTGAAAGATCATTACTCATGCCTTCACAATCTCTTCTGCCACCCTGGGGTATATACCATCTGGTAGGTGACTTATCGACCTACAGACCTTTCAGTTGCCCAAGAACTTTCTCTCTAGTAATGTAACTTCACACACTTCATGTCACTTGGAACTTCCACCATACTACCAATGTCTTCCACAGTGTAGTCTAATACAAAACACTTGTTTAGTTCATCCACCATTTCCTTGTCCCCACTACTACCTCTACAGTATTGTTTTCTTGTACTCTGATATCCTTTCTCACCTCTCTTTTATACTTAATGTATCTGAGAAACTTTCGGTATTCTCTTTAATATTGCAGGCAAGCTTACTTTTGTATTCATCTTTACCTTCTTAATGACTTTTTGAATTGCATTCTCTTGGTTTTTGAAAGCTTCCCAATCCTCAAACTTTCCACTACTTTTTCCTCTATTACATGCCTTCTCTGGTTTTAATGTGGTTTTGACTTCTCTTTTTAGCCACAGTTGTGTCATCTAGTCTTTAGAATACTTCTTCCTCTTTGGGATGTATATATCCTGTTGCTTTGAATTGTTTCCAGAAATTCTAGCCATTGCTGCTCTGCTGTCATCCCTGCCAGTATTCTTTTTCAATCAGTTCTGCCCAACTCCCTCTCGTGCCTCTGTAACTTCCATTATGCCACCACATCTCCTTCTTAAATTTCAGGGTGAATTTGATCATACTAGGATCACTTCCCCTGTGGGTACTTTTACCTTAAGCTCTCTAATCAATTCCAGATCATTGCACAACACACACACACACACACACACACACACACACACACACACACACACACACACACACACACACACACACACACACACACACACACACACACACACACACACACACACACACACAAATTACAGCACGGAAACAGGCCATCTCGGCCCTTCTAGTCCGTGCCGACGCTTACACTCACCTAGTCCCACTGACCCCCGCACTCAGCCCATAACCCTCCATTCCTTTCCTGTCCATATACCTATCCAATTTTACTTTAAATGACAATACCGAACCTGCCTCTACCACTTCTACTGGAAGCTCATTCCACACAGCTACCACTCTCTGAGTAAAGAAATTCCCCCTCGTGTTACCCTTAAACTTTTGCCCCCTAACTCTCAAATCATGTCCTCTTGTTTGAATCTCCCCTTACACTCAATGGAAAAAGCCTATCCACGTCAACTCGATCTATCCCCCTCATTATTTTAAATACCTCTATTAAGTCCCCCCTCAACCTTCTACGCTCCAAAGAATAAAGACCTAACTTGTTCAACCTTTCTCTGTAACTTAGGTGCTGAAACCCAGGTAACATTCTAGTAAATCTTCTCTGTACTCTCTCTATTTTGTTGATATCTTTCCCATAATTCGGTGACCAGAACTGTACACAATACTCCAAATTTGGCCTTACCAATGCCTTGTACAATGTTAACATTGCATCCCAACTCCTATACTCAATGCTCTGATTTATAAAGGCCAGCATACCAAAAGCTTTCTTCACCACCCTATCCACATGAGATTCCACCTTCAGGGAACTATGCACCATTATTCCTAGATCACTCTGTTCTATTGCATTCTTCAATGCCCTACCATTTACCATGTAAGTCCTATTTGGATTATTCTTACCAAAATGTAGCACCTCACACTTATCAGCATTAAACTCCATCTGCCATCTTTCAGCCCACTCTTCTAACTGGCCTAAATCTCTCTGCAAGCTTTGAAAACCTACTTCATTATCCACAACGCCACCTACCTTAGTATCATCTGCATACTTACTAATCCAATTTACCACCCCATCATCCAGATCCATCATCACCCAATCCAGAATGGCTGATCCCTTGGTCAGCTCAACTATGAGCTGCTCAGAAAAGCCATCTCATAGGTACTCTGGAAATTTCCCTCTCCAGGAATCTAGCACCAACTTGATTTTCTCTGCATCTTGAAATCCCCCATGACTATTGTAAAATTGCCCTTTTGATATGCATTTTCTATCTCCTGTTATAATTTATAGACCACATCCTTACTACTGCTTGGGGGTCTGCATACAACTCCTATCAGGGTCTTTTTACCTTTGCAGTTCTTTAGCTTGAAACACAATAGTGCAATGCCTTCCAACCCTATGTCACCTCTTTCTAATAATTTGATTTCATTTTTTTTTTTACCAACAGAGTAATGCTGCCCCTTCTGCCTTCCTGCCTGTCCTTTTGATACAATGTATATCCCTGGACATTAAGCTTCCAGCTCTAATCTTCTTTCAGCCATGATTCTGTGATGCCTACAACATCATACATGCTAATCTGCACTGTACTACACGTTCATCTACCTTTTTTTGTATACAGCGTACATTTAAATATTACACCTTCAGTTCTGTATTCACCCTTTTCGATTTTGTCCACCTTTTATGTTGTAACTCATCCTGTTGACTGCAATATTACCCTATCAACAGTCTCTCCTCACTACACATTGCCTCTGTTTGTAAACCAACTACCTCATCTTTAGCACCATCATCTGTCCTTCCTGTAATACTTTTTACATTGAAATATATACAGCTCAGGACATTAGTCGCACCATGCTCAAATTTTTTGATTCTTAACATTGTCTGAGGTCTTACCAACATTTGCCTCTACAACTTCTCCATTAACTGTTCTGGCACACTGGGTCCCATCCCCCTGCAACTCTAGCTTAAACACCACCATGCAGCATTAACAAACCTTCCGGCTATGATACTAGTTACCCTCCAATTCAGATGCAAACTGTCCTTTTTGTACAGGTCCCTTCTTCACAGGAAGGGTGCCCAGTGATCCAATAATCTTATGCCCTCCCTCCTACACCATCTCCTGAGCCATGTATTAAGCTGTATAATCTTCTTATTTCTGGCCTCATTCATATGTGGCAAGGGTAGCACTCGTGAAATCACACCCCTGGAAGTCCTACCTTTTAAGCTCATTATTTGTCCTTCCCATGTCATTGGTACCTACATGAGCTACAACTTCTGGCAGTTCACACTCCCACTTAAGAATACTGAGGGCTCGCTCAGAGATGTCCCGGACCCTGGCTCCTGAAAGGCAAATACCATCTGGAAATCTAGTTCTTACCCACAGAATCTCCTGCTGGGGTGAGAACACCACCACTAGTGAATAAACAATGTGATAATGGTAGAACAAATAGGCCAGATATCTCTCTTTAACCATTCTGCTTCCCATTCGATCCTGGCTGATCCTTTTCTTTCCTCCTCCTCAACTCCATTCCTCCTCCTTCTCCCCATAACCTTTGATGCCATGTACAATCAAGAACCTATCAAGCTCTGCCTTAAATACACCCAATGCTCTGGCCTCCACAGCTGCCTGTGGTAATCTCACCACCCCTGACTAAAGAAATTTCTCTGCATCTCTGTTTTAAATGGACGTCCCTCTATCCTGAGGCTGTGCTCTCTTGTCCTAGACTTCCCCACCATGGGAAACAACCTTTCCACATCAAGGCCTTTCAACATTCGAAAGGTTTCAATATGATCCCCTCTTATCTTTCTAAATTCCAGTGAGTACAGACCCAGAGCCATCAAAATTTACTTGTATGATAACCCTTTCATTCCTGGTTTCATTTCATTACTTTCAGAAAGGAAGTTCAGATATTCAAGTCACAAACGAGAACATCTGCAGATTCTGGAAATCCGAGCAACACACACAAAATGCTGGAGGAACTCAGCAGGCCAGGCAGCATCTATGGAAAAAAGGCCAGTAGATATTTTGGGCCCAAACCCTTTGGCAGGATAGTTAAGTTTTAATTTACAGCTCCACTGAATGATCCTACATCATACCTGTAGGGTGTAAACCAAAGGTCGTCCAACATTGATGGCTTTGAGAGATTTATTATGGTTTAGTACAGTTGCTAATCCAATCAGACTTTGAATTCCCTGAAAAGTCAGAAAGCAGAGATTTTCAGTTTTTCAGCACTAAAAGGACATTATTCTTGATAAATGTAAATCAATACAAAGGCCATACACCAGGTTGAGGGCTTGTTGGTGGAGGAGTGTTTCTTTGGAGGTCTGGGACTAGTGGTGTTCACCCACAGGGATCAATGTTTGTGATACATGACAATTTTGAACAATAAGGTTTCTTGACGCAATATGTAGATAAGCCTACAAGAGGAGAGGCTGTACTTGATTTGGTATTGGGAAATGAACCTGGTCAGGTGTCAGATCTCACAGTGGGAGAGCATTTTGGATGTAGTGATCATAATTCTATCTCCTTTAGAATAGCATTGGAGAGAGATAGGAACAAACAAGTTAGAAAAGCATTTAGTTGGAGTAAGGGGAATTATGAGGCTATCAGGCAGGAAATTGGAAGCTTAATTTGGAAACAGATGTTCTCAGGGAAAGGTACGAAAGAAATGTGGCAAATATTCAGGGGATATTTATGTGGAGTTCTGCACAGGTACGTTCCAATGAGATAGGGAAGTTATGATAGGGTACAGGAACCATGGTGTACAAAGGCTGTAATAAATCTGGTCACGAAGAAAAGCTTACAATAGGTTCAGAGAGTTAGGTAATGTTAGAGATTTAGAAGATTATAAGGCTAACTGGAAGGAGCTTAAAAAGGAAATTAGGACAGCTAGAAGGGGCCATGAAAAGGCCTTGGCGGGCAGGATTAAGGAAAACCCCAAGGCATTCTACAAGTATGTGAAGAGCAGGAGGATAAGACGTGAAAGAATAGGACCTATCAAGTGTGACACAGTGGGGACAGTGTGTATGGAACCGGAGGAAATAGCAGGGGTACTTAATGAATACTTTACTTCAGTATTCACTATGGAAAAGGATTTTGGTGATTGTAGTGCAGACTTGCAGCAGACTGAAAAGCTTGAGAATGTAGATATTAAGAAAGAGGATGAGCTGGAGCTTTTGGAAAGCATCAAGTTGGATAAGTCACTGGCTACTGTGGGAGGCAAGGGAGGAGATTGCTGAGCCTCTGGCGATGACCTTTGCATCATCAATGGTGATGGGAGAGGTTCCGGAGGATTGGAGGGTTGCGGATGTTGTTCATTTATTCAAGAAAGGGAGTAGAGATAGCCCAGGAAATTATAGACCAGTGAGTCTTACTTCAGTGGTTGGTAAGTTGATGGAGAAGATCCTGAGAGGCAGGATTTATGAACATTTGGAGAGGTATAATATGATTAGGAATAATCAGCATGGCTTTGTCAAGGGCAGGTCATGCCTCACGAGCCTGACTGAATTTTTTGAGGATGTGACTAAACACATTGATGAAGGAAGAGCAGTAGATGTAGTGTACAGGCAGTCCCCAGGTTACGTACAAGTTCCGTTCCTGAGTCCATCTTTAAGTCGGATTTGTACGCATGTCGGAACAAGTACATCCGGTATTATTTAGCATCAGTTAGTCAAACGTTTGTCTTAGTGTATAGTATATATTTTACCTTTCTATGCATATAAAACACTTAAGAAGCATATGTATTCCAATAATTAAACCACTGTGTTGCTTAGTAATAATTGTAGCTTTCATCGGGGCAGGCCTTTCACATGCTCCCTTATTCTCACTTTATTCTTTATCCTTTAAAATTGTTCCGATTGTTGACCGACTGTAGCCTAAGAATTTTCCAATGGCTGATGGCATTTCACCTCTTTCCAAATGCTTTACTTCCACTTTATTTTCAATCGCGACCGCTTCCCATCAATGGAACAGAAACACTATGGGCAGTGGGTCCTGAGCTGTGCCGGCTCCCGAGGTCTGCTGGGTCCTAAGGACCACTGGACTGAGACAGGCTAAATGGGACAAGTGGGGGCTGTGCTGGGTTTGGGTATTTGATCCTCCACAATATTCCGCGTGGGAATTTAAACTGGAGGTGGCAGTGTTTTTTTTCTTACGAGGTCGAGTTTCGAGCTCGATATCAACCTGGCACGGATGGTACAGGAGTCACTGGATCGACATCAACCTGGCACGGGAGCGATCCATCACTGGATCGAACTCGAGCCCGGCGCTGATCTCACTGCACCACCAGCTGACCAGAACGGCGGGGGGGGGGGGGGGGGGGTGAGGTCAGGGTGAATCTTACTAAGAAAATTTAAGCCAAATACAAAGTTAAACACTCAACACAGTGTCAACGCCAACAACTTAAAATGGCGGACGGCATCGCGTTCTGACTTAAAATGGTGGACAGCCTTCTCCTTCCTCGGTTCGTAAGTACGAGTTGTCCGTAAGTCGGACGTTCATAACTCGGGGACTACCTGTATATGGATTTCAGGTAGGGACATATTCAGCACAACTTTGTGGGCTGAAGGGCCTGTATTGTGCTGTAGTTTTCTATGTTTCTATATTAATAATTTATACAAAAATCTGGTGGGATGATTAATATGTTTGCAAATGCCACAAAAACTGGTAGAGTTATGGATTGTGAAGAAGACTGTCAAAAGACACAGTCAGATATAGATGAGTTGGAAATGAGGGCAGAGAATGGCAAATCTAGCTTAATACAGACAAATTTAAGATGGTGTATTTTGATGATACACTATCAGGATGTGGAGGTAATGGTGAGAGTACAGAAGAGAATCATTGGGATATTGCTTCGATTGAAGAATGCTGACGTGAGGCCAAATAGAAAAATATGCAATTATTAGAGTTAAAGAATGCATATAGATACTGTCTATTCCCTGCCCATAGAAATTATATATAGAGAGAAAGAGCATGTCTGTTCCCTGTCTGTCTATTTCCTTCCCATAGAAATCATCAACCATAAGATATGGGAGCAGAATTAGACCATTTGGCCCATTGAGTCTGCTCCGTCATTCCATTATAGTTGATCCATTCTTTGTCTTAGCCCCAATCTCCTACCTTCTTCTCCGTTTCCCTTCATGCCCTTGTCAATCAAGAATTTATCAACCTCTGCCTTAAAAATATACATAAAGACTTGGCCTCTACAGCTGTTTGTGGCAAAGAATTCCACAAATTCACCACTCTGGTGGCTAAAGAAATTCCTCCTCATCTCCATTCTAAAAGAATGCCCCTCTCTTCTAAGGCTGAGTATTCTGGTCTTAGACTGTTTCATCACAGGAATAATCTTCTCCACATGCACTCTATCAAGGCCTTTCACCATTTAAAAGGTTTCAGTGAGGTCACCCCTCATTCTTCTGAATTCTAGTGAATACAGGCCCAGAGCCATTAAATGCTCTTCATATGTCAAGCCATTCAATACTGAATTAATTTTTTTAAGCCTACTCTGAACCCTCTCCAGTTACAGCACATCCTTTCTAAGGGGCCTAAAAGATCAGAGACAGATAGAGTCTGTCTGTTCCCTGCCCACAGAAATCAGAGATAGACAGCGTCTGTTCCCTGCCCATGGAAATCATAGAGATAGAGTCTGTCTGTTCCCTGCCTGTTTGCCTGCCCATAGAAGTCATAGAGATACTGTTTAATCCCCACCCATAGAAATTATATAAATAGCGAATGTTCATTCCTTGCCAATAGTAATTATAGAGATAGATATAGTCTGGCTGTTCCCTGCCATCATTTTGTGTGTATTTAATTTAGAGTGGCATTATGTCAGTACCCTCTTAATGGGCTATAGGGTGTGTTCCTGTTTTATGTTCTATGTTCCATGTTGAACGTGATGAGATCTAGAATTATGTGGACCAGGTAGACATAGAATTTCTGGGGACTGTGAGCTGAAAACCTTGATGGACCCAGATAGTCTCCTCCTGCTTCATAAGGGAATGTGCTGAATTTTCCTGGTCCACTCACCAAATCACAGTCGCCGAGGTCCACAGACTCCAGTGTTTTGTTGAGCTGCAGCATTGTGGCAAAGTGCATTCCACCCTTATTGCCAAGTTTATTCCCATTAATCCTTAGATGCTTCAGTGACTGGTTCACCTGTGTAAACATATGTTCTCACAATGAGTTCATGGTCCGTTCACTCTTTTACAGACATGTGGCAGATTAGCATTTAATCTTTGATTTACCCTGCAGCCTTTGTACCTACAGCATCGCACAGGCAGACAATACATGTCTCTACCAACAACTTTCCTCTTACAAAAAAGCCTCCTTTCACTGTACATTTAACCATGATTCATGTATTGCACTTTCTGCTTTAGTCAGAATGTACCCCCAAACCCCTACAGATAACAATCAAGGCATAAAGGCAAGCAAGTGAGAATCACACCTGCCTGTATATCATTGCTTTGCAGATAGTACAGGGAACTTTCACAATGTAGGTTAAGGGAATTAAAGGATTAATAGGTATAGACAGGTTGAGAGAGTTTGGTCTACATTCATGTACCTGAGTGTCTTTGTATGCAAAGCACAAAAGGTAACACGCAGGCAGAGCATGCAATTAGAAAGGTAAAACTTTAGAATTTGGAACAAGCCCTGCTGTGCTGAACATGATCCCAAAAGAAACTAATCCTATCTTCATGGTCTATATATTGTACATATATTATATCACATTTATATCAAGAGGATTTTCCCTAGGCATATAAAACCCTGGTTAAGACCAAACAGATGTCTCTACCTGAAGAAGGATGATTTTGTTATTAAGGGAACATAAACAGATTTATCAGATTGATTTCTGGGACTTTGAGTTGATTGTATGAAGCGAGATTAAACAGACTGCGTCTATACTTCCTTGATAAAAAGTGAAATGGCCACTTCATGCACCTACGCCGAGCTCGTTAATTTCATCAACTTTCCCTCCAACTTCCACCCTGCCCTTATATGCACTTGGTCCATTTCTGACACCTCTCTCCCCTTTCTCGATGTCTCTGCCTCCATTTCTGGGGACAAACTGTCTACTGAACTCTTTTTATAAACCTACCAATTCCCACGGCTATCTTGATTACTTCCCATCCCCTCCAGTAAAAATGCTATTCCCTTTTCTCAGTTCCTTCATCTCCACTGCATCTGTTCCCAGAATGAGCCTTTCCTTTCCAGAACATTAGAGATGTCCTCCTTCTTCAAAGGACGGGGTTTCCTTGCAGTCACCTGCATCTCCTCCATTTTCTGGACATCTGCATTCACTCCATCAATTTCCATAGATGCTGCCTGATCTGCTGAGTTCCTTTACTCTGGATTTCCAGCATCTGCAGAATCCTGTGTCACTGAATCATTCTGTGCTTGACAAAACAGATAGAATGATGTTTTTCCTGTTCTGACTATACAGAACCAGGAGTCACAATTTCTAAGGGTAATGCGGTTATGGAATTTTCTACTCATAAGGCTCAGTCACTGAATAGACTTGTGACAAAGATTGATAGATTTTTGCAATATCATGGAATTTAGAATTGTGGAAAGTAGCACTGAGGTCAATTGAGGTTCATTGGAGTACTGCACAGATGCAACGGAAGTGTTCATGTGCAGGTACAGTGAAGAGTTTTAAAAAACCCAGTTTCCATAAAGGAAAGGTACCACCTAGTGAAGCAGATATCAGGGGAGCGGTCGGAGTTGGAAGACTTTGGTTCAACAAGACTTTGGTGAGAACAGGTAAATAGGTAACTTCATTCCTTATAATGCTCCTCAGACAGGATGAAGAGGTCAATACTCCCCAATGCCATTAGGCTTTACAATTCTACTGCCAGGACTTAAGAACTTTTTAAAAGCTATTATTAATGCTTTTTGAGATAGTGATTTAGATGCATATCATATTTTTTACTGAGTTAAGTATTGTATGTAATTAGTTTTGCTACAACAAGTGTATGGGACATTGGAAAAAAGTTGAATTTCCCCATGGGGATGAATAAAGTATCTATCTATCTATCTATCTATCTATCTATCTTTTTTTCTTACTTAACTCTTGAGAGTATAGGAGGTATGTCTGCAGAACCAGTGTTCTTTTCTGGGTCTCAGATATGGGATTTCTGGGAGACAACCAGTCTCCCTGATGGCCACATCTGCACCAGCTGCATCAATATTGTGGACTTCAGGAAGGGTAAGATGAAGGAACACGTAGCAATCCTCGTAGAGGGATCAGAAGTGGAGAGAGAGTGAACAGTTTCATGTTCCTGGGTGTCAAGGTCTCTGAGGACCTAACCTGGTCCCACCATATTGATGCAGTTATGAAGAAGGCAAGACAGCGACTATACTTCATTAGGAGTTTGAAGTGATTTGGTATGTCAACAAATACACTCAAAAACTTCTATAGATGTACCATGGAAAGCATTCTGACAGGCTGCATCACTGCCTGGGATGTTGGGGGGGGGGGTGGGTCTACAGCACAGGACTGAAAGAAACTGCAGAGGGCTGTAAATTTAGTCAGCCCCATCTTGGGTTCTAGCCTGCAAAGTACCCAAGACGTCTTCAAGGAGCAGTGTCTCAGAAAGGCAGCGTCCATTAGTAAGGAGCCCCAACACCCAGAGCATGCCCTTTTCTCTCTGTTACCATCAGGTGGTAGGAGGTACACATTCAGCGATTCATGAACAGCTTCTTCCCCTCTGCCGTCTGATTCCTAAATGGACATTGAACCCTTGGACACTACCTCACTTTTTAAATATATATTATTTATGTTATTTGCATGATTTAAAATCTATTCAATATATGTAATTAATTTACTTAGTTATTTTTATTATTACTTCTATATTATGTATTGCATTGAACTTCTGCTGCTCTTAACAAATTTCATGACACATGCTGGTGATAATAAACCTGATTCTGATTCTGAGATGTAGCTCCCTAGAGACATTGTTAGGGAACTGAAGCTGCAGCTCAATGACCTTGGACTTGTTAGGGGAAGTGAAATGGTGATAGGTACTCACCACAAAGGACAGAAGAAAGATAAATGGGAGACTGTCAGGAAAGTTAAGTGAGAGCATCAGATATTGGAGAGCACCTGTGTGGCCATCAACAACAAGTACTCCATTTTGAGTACTGTTGGGGAGGGGGTCCTACCTAGGGGAAGCAACAGCAGCTGTACCCCTGGTACCGACCTGGCCCTGTGGCTCAGAAGGGCAGGAAACTGAAGAAAATGGCAGCAGTAATAGGGGACAGTAATAGACAGGCAATTCTATAGTTGCGAAAAGGAAACACAGGTAGTAGTATCCTCCCAGGTGCCAGGGTCCGTGATGTTTCTGAATGTCCACAATATCCTGAAAAGGAAGGGTGAGCAGCTAGAAGTTGTGGTACATATTGATACCAACAACAAAGGTAGATAAAGGAAGGAGGTCCTGAAAAAATAATACAGGTAGTTAGGATGGAAGCTGAGGAGCAGGACCTCAAGGGCAGCAGTCACAGGATTGCTGCCTGTGCCATGTGACAGTGAAGATAGAAATAGAGTGAGGTGGAAGATAAATATGTGGCTTAAGAATTGGAGCAAGGGGCAGGGATTCAGATTTCTGGATAATTGGGATGTCTTCTGGGGCATGTGGGACCTAAACAAAAGGGATGGGTTGCACTTGAATCCAAGGAAGACTAATACTCTTGCAGGCAGATTTATTAGAGCTGCTGAGAGTGGTTTAAGCTAATATGGCAGGGGGATGGAAATCAGTATGAGGATGGGCCACCAGGTTTACAAGTAGATAATGGATGTAAAATGAATGTAAGGAAGGACAAGCCAATGATTGGGTACAAATGCAGGCAGAGCAAAGAGTTAAATTGTACCACAGAGACAAAATTCAAAAGGGTGAAGAATGCAGGACTGCAGGGGCTTTTGTTTATTGCGCGTAGCATACAGAATAAGGTGGATAAATTTGTGGCACAATTAGATTGGTCTGGATGATATTGTAGGATCACTGAGTCGTGGCTGAAAGAAGGTCATAGTGGGAGCTGAACACCAAAGGATATAACTTGTATCAAAAAGACAGGCAGGAAGGCATGTGGTGGTGTGGCTCTGTGGGTAAAAGGATGGCACATAACTGCCAGATATTTCAGATCTGGTGATCAAGACCCTTCATCAGGACAGGAATAGAGTGTTATTAAGGAACTCAGCAGGACAAGCAGCATCTATGCAAATGAGTAAACAGTCAACGTTTTGGGTTGAGACTCCCAATGAAGGGTGATGGCCCAAAACATCAACTGTTTATTCCCTTCCATAGATACTACCTTACCTGCTGAATTCCTCCAGTGTTTTGTGTGTTGCTCGATATCCATAGCCACTTCCTTCTAAACCTTAGGATGCAGGTGAACAGGTCCAGGGATTTCATGCCATTCCTCTGTTACCTTCCCGGAGAAATCACATCCTTATGATCAATTCTTTAACAGTAACTATTTTAATGCCATATTTGTTAATATAGTTTCCTAACCTATAATAGGCTACACACTCCTTCTGGTTTTGTAGTTGTAAGGGTTTTTTTTGTTACTGCGTTTGTTAATCAAAATGGCTTCTTTGTTTTGTTAAAAGTAGGAATGCTTCTTTGTTATGAGAGAGTGCTGGAAGCTTGTTTGGGTTAAAATTTACTGATAACGGGATTGTATTCATTTGTTAAACAATTGGGATTAATGTTATTCTCTCTTCTGGGTCTGTAAACTAGTGTTGGTGGGCTTTTGGGCAGTCGGCTCGAGGGGTTGAGAGAGAGAGGATGTGATGCTGTAAGCTGGGCGACCCGAGCGGGAGTCCTAGGCCAGGAGATTCGATGAGGAGAGAAGACGAAGACAGACGAACTGGGGATGCTTGGTTGATCACTGCGGGTGGTCCTGAGCTATAAGTCGAGGAGGTCTGAGGGGATCGAATGGTGGCCAGAAGGCTTCGTTAATTGAGCTCCAATGGTTGTGCACGAAGTGGTTTGGACTTTGATAAGTTTGGCGCCTTTTCTTTACCTTCATATATACTGTATCGGTATTAATCACTTAGTTTTAGTAATCTCTATAAAGTGTAATCATTTAATCGCATATGGTGTACTGACTGTTAATTGGCAGGGTTGGGGACATCACACAGCATCCACACAAGCTGATGATCCAGTTTGGCGGGGCCGAAGGCTGCTCCCCCTAGACGGAAGCGAGCTGAGCGAGCCTGAGGCTAGCCAGGGGGTTACATAGTACCTTTATTCAAATTTAACCATATGCCTAGATGGGAGTGTTTCCAAATTGAAAGAAAGAGATTTGGCAATTTATCTGCAAGGCTTTAGCAATCCGTTCTGCATCACCAAGAGAGAGATTTGGCAATTTACCTGCAAGGCTTTAGCAATCCATTCTGCTCCATTGCTGCCAATGTCGTTGCACATTAGGTTGAGGTCACTGAGCATGTTGGTTTTCTGATGGGTGAAGATCTGAGTGTTACCAATATTCAGGACAGAGCCATCTCCACATATACAGTATATTCAAAGGAAGACTCCTCCACCTTCCGAAAACTAACTTGTTTTCTCTCTTTCTCAGTTCTCAGACTTGAAACATTAACTGTTTTGTTCTCCATAGTAGCTACCATATCCATACTCACGTCCTTGCACAAATGCGCAGTAGAGAGTATCCTAAGAAGCTGCATTCACTGGACATCACCAGCAAGAGCCTACCCGCCATCAACTATATAAGTTCAGAAAGGTGTGGAACGGGGCCAGTAACATCATGAAGGTTCCCACTCACCCTGTTCATAAACTTTTTGTGTCACTCCCATCAGGGAGGAGGCTACATAGCATCCATGCCAAAGCGTGGAAGTTCAAAGCACAAACTAAAATTATTATCAAAGTACATATATGTCACCCAACTCATTTTCTTGTGGGCATATTCAATAAATCCACAATTAAATAATAACCATAATAGAGTCAACGCACGACTGCACCAACCTGGGTATTTAGCCCGTATGCAAAAGGCAACAAATTGTGCAAAGAAGAAATAATAATAATAAATCAGCAATAAATATTGAGAATATGAGATGCAGAGACCTTGAAAGTAAATCTATAGGTTGTGGGGACTTTTCAGTCATAGGACTAGTGAAGTTGAGTGAACTTATCCCCTTTGGTTCAAGAGCCTGATGATTGAGGGCTAATAACTGTTCCTGAACCTGAGGTGTGGACCCTGTATATTCTTTGTGATGGCAGTAGTGAGAAGAAAGCATCACCTGGGTAGTGGGTGCCTCTGATACTGGATACTGCTTTCTGTGGCAACATTCCATGTAAATGTGCTCAATGGTGGGGAGAGCTTTACCCATGATGGATTGGAATAATTTTGTAGGATTTTCTGTTCAAGGGCATTGTTGTTTCCATACCAGGCTGTGATGCAGCCAATCTATATACTCTCCACTACACATCTATAGAAGTTTGTTAAAGTTTTAGATTTCATGCCAAATCTTTGCAAACACCTAAGGAAGTAGAGGCACTGCTGTGCTTTCTTCGTAATTGCACTTATGTGCTGGGCCCAGGAAAAGTCCACCAAAATGATAATACCTTGGAATTTAAAGTTGCTAACCCTCTCTACCTCTGATCCTCTGATGAGGACAGGCTCAAAGACCTCTGGTTTCCTTCTCCTGAAATAAATAATTAGCTTCTTGGTCTTGCCGACATTGAATAAAAGATTGTTCTCACCACTCAGCCAGATGTTTAATCTCCTACCTATATGCTGATTTGTCACCATATTTGATTCGGCCTAAGAAAGCGCTGTCATCAGCAAACTTGAATATGACATTGGAGCTGTGGTTAGCTACGCAGTCGTAAGTGAAAAGTGAGTACAGTAGGGGGCTAAGCACACATCCCTGTGGTGCACCTGTGCTGATGGTGATTGTGCAGGAGACAATGCCAATCCGAAATGGCTGGGGTCTGCAAGTGAGGAAATCGAGGATCCAATTGCTCAAGGAGGTATTATGGCCAAGATCTTGAAGCTTATTGATTAATTTTGAGGGATGAATGCCACGCGGTAGTCAATAAAGAGCTTCCTGATTAATGCACCTTTGCTGCCCAGAAAGAAACGTAGAAAACCTACAGTACAATATAGGCCCTCCAGCCCATAAAGCTGTGCCGAAAATGTCCTTACCTTAGAAATTACCTATGGTTACACACAGCCCTCTAATTTTCTGAGCTCCATGTACCTCTCCAGGAGTCTCTTAAAAGACCCTGTTGTATCTGTCTCCACCACTGTTGCCGGCAGCCCATTCCACGCACTCACCACTCTCTGCATAAAAAACTTACCCCTGACATCTCCTGTGTACCTTCTTCCAAGCACCTTAAAACTGTGCTCTCTCGTGCTAGCCATTTCAGCCCTGGGAAAAAGCCTCTGATTATCCACACGATTGATACATCATCATCTAATACACCTCTATCAGGTTACCTCTCATCCTCCGTCGCTCCAAGGAAGAAAGGCTGAGTTCACTCAACCTATTCTCATTGAGCATGCTTCCTAATCCAGGCAACAACCTTGTAAATCTCCTCTGCACCCTTTCTATGGTTTCTACATCCTTCCTGTAGTGAGGCAACCAGAACTGAGCACAGTACTCCAAGTGGGGTCTGACCAGGGTCCTATATAGCTGTAACATTACCTCTCGGCTCCTAAACTCAATCCCATGATTGATGAAGGCCAATGCACCGTTTGCTTTCTTAACCACAGAGTCAACCTGTGCAGCAGCTTTGAGTATCCTATGGACTCGGACCCCAAAATCCCTCTGATCCTCCACACTGCCAAGAGTCTTACCATTAATACTATATTCTGCCATCATATTTTACCTACCAAAATGAACCACCTCACACTTATCTGGGTTGAACTCTATCTGCCACTTCTCAGCCCAGTTTTGCATCCTATCAATGTCCCGCTGTAACCTCTGACAGCCCTCCACACTATCCACATCTCCAACCTTTGTGTCATCAGCAAATTTACTAACCCATCCCTCCACTTCTTCATCCAGGTCATTTATAAAAATGACAAAGACTAGGGGGTCCCAGAACAGATCCCTGAGGCATACCACTGATGACCAACCTCCATGCAGAATATGACCCGTCTACAACCACTCTTTGCCTTCTGATGTTCTAGAGTTGAGGGAAGAACCAATGAAATGGGATTTACTGTTGTACCAGTAGGCAAATTGGAGAGCATCCAAGCAGCTTCTTAGGCAGGAGTTGATTTTTTTTTAAATCACCAACATCTCAAAACATTTCATCACAGTGAATATAAATGCTACTCTACAATAGTCATTGAGGCAGATTATCACTTTCTTCTTAGGCACAAGTATAACTGAAGTCTGCTTGAAGCAGGTGGGTACTTCAGACTGCCAAAGCGAGAGGATAAAGATCTCAGTGAACACTCCAGTTAGTTGATCAAAAGAGGTCTTCAGTACTTGGCCAGGTAACCCAGCTGGGCTGGATGCTTTTAGAGAAGTCAACTTCTCTAACTTCCGTTAATGCCCCTCCTCCCTTTCTTACCCCATCCCTGATATATTTAGTTTTTTTTCCCTCCCTTTTTTTTTCTTTTTCTCTCTGCCCATCACTCTGCCTGTTCTCCATCTCCCTCTGGTGCTCCCCCCTTTCTTTCTCCCTCGGCCTCCTGTCCCATGATCCTTTCCCTTCTCTAGCTCTGTATCCCTTTTGCCAATCACCTTTCTGGCTCTCAGCTTCACCCCACCCCCTCCGGTCTTCTCCTATCATTTCACATTTTCCCCTCCCCCTCCTAATTTCAAATCTCTTACTACCTTTCCTTTCAGTTAGTCCTGACGAAGTGTCTCAGCCCGAAATGTCGACAGCGCTTCTCCCTATAGATGCTGCCTGGCCTGCTGTGTTCCACCAGCATTTTGTGTGTGCTGACGTGAAATTTGTTAACTTAGCAGCAGCAGTTCAATGCAATACATAATCCAGCAGGGGGAGAGAGAAAAAAATAATGAATAAAATGAAACCTAATAATAAACAAGTAAATCAATTACATACATTGAATAGATGATTAAAAAATGTGCAAAGACAGAAATACTGTATATTGAAAAAGTGAGGTAGTGTCCAAAGCTTCAAAGTCCATTCAGGAATTGGATGGCAGAGGGGAAGAATCGCTGAGTGTGTGCGTTCAGGCTTCTGTACCTCCTTCTTGATGGTAACAATGAGAAAAGGGAATGCCCTGGGTGCTGGAGGTCCTTAATAATGGACACTGCCTTTCTGAGACACCGCTCCCTGAAGATGTCCTGGGTACTTTGTAGGCTAGTGCCCAAAATGGAGCTGACTAGATTTACAACCTTCTGCAGCTTCTTTCGGTTCTGTACAGTAGCCCCTCCATACCAGACAGTGATGCAGCCTGTCAGAATGCTCTCCATGGTACAACTATGGAAGTTTTTGAGTGTATTTCTTGATATGCCAAATCGCTTCAAACTCCTAATAAAGTATAGCCGCTGTCTTGCTTTCTTTATGACTACATCAATGTGTTGGGACCAGGTTAGATCCTCACATCTTGACACCCAGGAACTTGAAACCGCTCACTCTCTCCACTTCTGATCCCTCTATGAGGATTGGTATGTATTCCTTCATCTTACCCTTCCTGAAGTCCACAATCTGGTTTTTCATCTTACTGACGTTGAGTGCAGGTTGTTGCTGCGGCACCTTTCCACTAGTTGGCATATCTCACTCCTGTACGTCCTCTCGTCACCACCTGAGATTCTATTGACAATGGTTGTATCATCAGCAAATTTATAGATGCTGTTAGAGCTATGCCTAGCCACACAGTCATATGTATACAGACAGTAGAGCAGTGGGCTAAGCACACACCCCTGAGGTGCGCTAGTGTTGATTGTCAGCGAAGAGGGTATGTTATCACCAATCTGCACAGACTGTGGTCTTCCGGTTGGGAAATCAAGGATCCAATTACAGAGGGAGGTACAGAGGCCCAGGTTCTGCAACTTCTCAATCAGGATTGTGGGAATGATGGTATTAAATGTTGAGCTATAGTCGGTAAACAGCATCCTGGCTTAGGTGTTTGTATTGTCTAAGTGGTCTAAAGCCATGTGAAGAGCCATGGAGATTGCGTCTGCCGTTGACCTATTGTGACAATAGGCAAATTGCAATGGGTCCAGGTCCTTGCTGAGGCAGGAGTTCAGTCTAGTCATAACCAACCTCTCAAAGCATTTCATCACTGTCGATGTGAGTGCTACCAGGCGATAGTTGTTAGGGCAGCCCACATTATTCTTCTTTGGCACTGGTATAACTGTTGCCTTTTTGAAACAAGTGGGAACTTCTGCCCATAGCAGTGAGAGGTTGAAAATGTCCTTGAATACTCCTGCTAGTTGGTTGGCACAGGTTTTCAGAGCCATACCAGGTACTCCATCGGGACCTTCTGCCTTGCGAGGGTTCACTCTCTTTAAAGACAGTCTAACATCAGCCTCTGAGACGGAGATCACAGGGTCATCAGGTGCAAGGTCACTTGATTTACATTTATAAGAGGTGATACCATTCAAGCCCTGCCGCAACTATCGACCATCCTTCGTCGATTCATGTTTAGTCCAGAATTTGCGGGTGAGATGGTTCTCCAGAGATTGTATATGGACCTCTTGTGACAATCCCGGTCACTGAACTTGAGTGCCTCTGATCTGGCCCTCAGCAGATTGCGGATCTTGTGTTTCATCCAGGGTTTCTGGTTGGGGAAGACACTGAATGAATTTGTGGAGACAGTGTCTTCTATAACTGCTTCATAAAGTCTCAGACAACCGCGGTGTATTCATTCAGATCCATACATGAGTCTTTGAACATGACCCAGACCACCAACTCAATGAATCCCATAACCACCTCTTTGTTGTCCTAATATCAGGAGGTTTGTTCTTTAGCCTCTGTCTGTATGCAGTAGAAAGACAGCTAAGTGATTAGATTTACTGAAATGCAGTCTGGGCATGGAATGGTAGGCATTCCTCAACTTACTACAACAATGGTCTGGAATTTCTAGAACTACAGGTTAAATACTGATAGTTATTGGGCTGTATTTTAGACTACAAGATATAGGAGCAGAACAAGGCCACTTGGCCCATCGAGTTTGCTTCTCCAGTACAAGGTGTTGCCTGGAATGGAGTGCGTGCCTTATGAGAATAGGTTGAACGTACTTGGCTTTTTCTCCTTGCAGCGATAAAGGAGGAGAGATGATATGATAGAGGTTTATAAGATGATGAGAGGCTTTGATCATGCGGATAGCCTGAAGCTTTTTCCCAGGGATGGAATGGCCAACACAAGAGGGCATAGTTTTAAGGTGCTTAGAAGTAGGTACAGAGTGGATGTCAAGGGCAAATTTTTCACACAGAGTGTGGTGAGTACGTGAAATGAACAATGAAGAGAGAATTCCACAGATTCACAACTCCCTAGGAAAAGCAGTTCCTCCTCATCTCCGTCCAAAATCTACTTCCCCGAATCTTGAGGCAGTGTCACCTAGTTCTAGTCTCACCTACCAGCGGAAACAACTTTCCTGCCTCTATCTTATCTATTCCTTTCATAATTTTATATGCTTCTATAAGATCTCTTCTCATTCTCCTGAATTCCAGCAAATACAGTCACAGGTGACTCAATCTCTCCTCGTAGTCTAACCCCCTCATTTTTGGAATCAACCTGGTGAACCTCCTCTGCGCTGCAGCTGAAGCCAGTATATCCTTCCTCAAGTAAGGAGACCAGAAATGCACGTGGTATTCCAGGCGCGGCCCCACCAGTACACTGTACAGTAGCAGCATAACCACCCTGCTCTTAAATTCAATCCCTCTAGCAATGAAGACCAACATCCCATTTGCCCTCTTGACAGCCTACTGCAGGTACAAACTGCCATGCACAAGCACTCCCAAGTCCCTCTGCACATGAACATGCTGTAGTTTTTTACCATTTAAATAATAATCTGCTCTTTCATTTTTCCAAAATGGATGCCACCCTCTATCCACTGCACTCGTTATATCCTCAAAAAACTACATTAAGTTTATCAAACAAGACCTGCCTTTGCGGAATCCATGCTGTGTCTACCTGATGGGTCTATTTCTTTCTGATGATAGCTTCAAGCATTTTCCCAACTACTGGCCTATAGTTGCCTGCCTTTTGCCTACATCTTTATTTGAACAGTGGAGTGACATTCACCCTCTTCTAATCCACTGGGACCTGCCCAGAGTGCAGAGTCTTTAGAAGATTATCACCAAAGCCTCTACTAATTACTTCTGCCATTTCTTTCAGTACACTGGGATTCACCAGGACCAGCGGACTTGTCTATCTTCAGGCCCACAAGCTTGCTCAGCACTACCTCTTTAGTGATAGCTATTGTATCGAATTCCTCACCTCCCATCACATCCATAACATCTTCCTTAACATGTTAGATGTTTCCTCCAATGTGAAGACTGACACAAAATAGTCATTCAAAGCCTCGGCCATTTCCTAATTACCCAATATCAATTTCCCCTTCTTGTCCACCAAGGGACCCACGTTCACTTTAGCCACCCTTTTCTGCTTTATGTAATTATAAAAGCTGTTACTATCTATTTTTATATATTGCGCTAGTTTATTTTCATAATCTAGCTTCCCATTCTTCATTGCTAGCTTAGTGGTACTTTGCTGCTTTTTAAAGTTTTCCCAATCATCCAGTTTCCCACTACTCTTGGCGACTTTGTACACATGAGCTGTAAGTTTGATGCCTTCTTTTATTTCCTTAGTTATCCGAGGCTGGATCTCCCCCCCCCCCCTACTGTCCTTGCTTTTAACTGGAATATACTTTTGTTGAGCATCGTGAAAAATCTCATTGAAAGCCTTCCACTGTTCCTCAACTGTCCCACAATACAGCCTGTGTTCCCAGTCTATACTAGCCAAATTCTCCCTCATCTCATTGTAGTCGCCATTGTTTAGGCATAATACACTGGTTTTAGATCGAACTATTACACCCTCCATTGTATCAGAAATTCAGTCATACTGTGATCACTGTTTCCAAGAGCATCACTAGCTACAAGATCATTAATCCTGGTGTCCTATTGCACAGGACCAGATCTAAGACAGCATGTTCCCTTGTAGGTTCAGTAACATGCTGTTCAAGAAAACCATCACGGACACATTCCATGAAGTCCTCCTCAAGACTGCCTCGACCAACATGATTCACCCAATCTATATGTAAGTTAAAGTCCCCTATGATAACTGCTGTTCCATTCTTACATGCCTCGGATAGTTTTCTATTTAGAAACATAGAAAACCTACAGCGCAATACAGGCCCTTCGGCCCACAAAGTTGTGCCGAACATGTCCCTACCTTAGAAATTACTAGGCTTACCTATAGCCCTCTATTTTACTAAACTCCATGTACCTATCCAAAAGTCTCTTAAAAGACCCTATTGTATCTGCCTCCACCACCGTTGCCGGCAGCCCATTCCATGCACTCACCATTCTCTGAGTGAAAAAATTTACCCCTGCCATCTCCTTGATGTCCTTGTTGAATCCAAGATGGCGGTGCGACGCAGCTTGCAGCGGCCACTCTGGAGCTGATGTCTATTACTTGTTAAGCAGGGTGCTGTGCACAATCCTAATCTGATGAAAAACGGACGTGGGAGCACGGAGGAACATCTGGAAATCTCCAGGAAGGCCTTCTCCATTGTTGCTGCTGCTGTGAGGTCTGGGTCTCTGCTGAGATGAAACAGGCCCCCAGTCCTTGGGGTTGCATTACTGGTGGCCGTTGGTGGGGGAGTCTTAATACGCTCGGCAGAGGACGGTGCTCAGAGAGGCTGTGCCGGAGGGAATGGTCGGAGGCTCGGAGGTTCGACGGACTCGGGAGTCCGCTGCGGTCGGGGTGCTTTCACTGTGTGCTGTGTCTGCGACGCTGAGTCCGGCGGTGTCTTGGAAGTCCATAGCGGGGGTATTCCCTTCTGCCGCCGGCGTGGGATGATGAGTCTATCGGGACCCTGAGAACTTGTGGAAACTGTGTGGTGATTTCTTTTGAACTTAGTCTTTTAACATCTTTGGACTATTTTTTACTGTGCCTATGGTCTGTTTTTTTTAATCAATTATGGTATTGTCTGCACTGTTGTAACTATATGTTAACTATAACTATATGGTTTTGTGTAGGTCTTGTAGCTTTAGTTTTTGGTTTGTTGGGTGGTAGAGGTGGTCTCTTGACTTGGTGTGTCTGGGTAATCTTGTTCTGTCTGGTGGGTTTGGAGTTCCTTTCCGGAGAACGTGATAAGATGGTAGTGCGATATTAATACGCAGCAGCCTCTCCAGACTCTGGATTGGGGATTGCCAAATGTTATGTGGATTTTCTGATGTAGTCTGTTTTGTCATGTGCTTTTGTGATATCACTCTGGAGGAACATTGTCTCATTTTTTAACTGCATTGCATGTGTGGTTTCTAAATGACAATAAACTGAAATTCAATTCAATTAAATTCCTCTGTACCTACTCCCCAGCACCTTAAACCTGTGTCCTCCTGTGGTAACCATTTCAGCACTGGGAAAAAGCCTCTGACTATCCACACGATCAATACCTCTCATCATCTTATACACCTCTATCAGATCACCTCTCATCCTCTGTTGCTCCAAGGAGAAAAGGCCAAGTTCACTCAACCTGTCTTCATAAGGCATGCTCCCCAATCCAGGCAACATCCTTGTAAATCTCTTCTGCACCCTTTCTATGATTTCCACATCCTTCCTGTAGTGAGGTAACCAGAACTGAGCACAGTACTCCAAGTGGATTCCGACCAGGATCCTATATAACTGCAACATTACCTCTCGGCTCTTAAACTCAGTTCCATGATTGATGAAGGCCAATACACCATACATCTTCTTAACCACAGTTAATTGCCCGTGCCACTGTAATGTTATTATTCGATGCCTGATAGACAATTCCCACCTGTGATTTTTTTCCCTTTACTATTACTAATCTCTATACAAATGAATTCAACATTCTGCTCTTTAGATCTGATATCATCTCTCACTATCGCCCTGATCTCATCTTTAATTAACAGCACTACCCCACCAACCTTATCTTCCTTGGATATTTAATTCCCAATCTTCTCCACCCTGCAACCACAACTCTGTAATGGCACTAAATCATACCCTTTTGTGCTGGTTTGAGCCACAAATTCACTGACCTTTTTTCAAATACTATGGGCGTTCAAATAAAGTGCCCTTACACTCATTGTGCTTTTAAAATCTTGTAATCTTTTACTCTTTTGCACTTGACGTTTCTTCACTCCACTCTTACTTTTATCTTTTTTATCTTTTGCTTTTTCTTTATCTTTATCCACATTTTTCTTTTTTATTTTATCCATACTTGTCTAATTTGTTGACCCATCACCCCCCCCCCCACTATTTAGCTTAAAGCCCTAGTTATGCAATTCACTAGGCTCCAGGTCCCATCATGATTCAGGTGGAGCCCATATCATTAGTACAGCTGTCTGCTTCCCCAATACTGGTGTCATTTTCCCTTGAGTTCAAACCCACTTCTCCCACACCACTCTTTGAGCCATGCATCTAATTCTCTAATCTTCTTCACCCTATACTGATTTGCATGTGGCTCAGGTAGTAATCCAGACATTACCACCTTTTTGGTTCTGCTTTTTAACTTAGTCCTTAGCCGTTCAAATACCCTCAGCAGAACCTCTTTACTCATTCTACCTATGTTGTTGGTACCCACATGGACCACGACAACTGGATCTTTCCCCTCCCACTGCAAATTAGTCTGCAGGTCAGACAAGATGTCCTGAACCTGGGCACCAGGGAGGCACACAACCTTTGGGACGCTCTGTCCTTGCGACAGAGAATTCTGTCTGTACTATCCCCAATTACCACTACATTTCTCTTCTTTCTCTCCCCCCTCCCCTGCCGAATGGCTCTCTGAACTATAGAGCCACAGTTAGGTTGCTTATCCTTCCTACAGCCCCCACTCTCATCCACACAGGGAGCAAGAATCTCAGTCCTGTTGGACAAGCTCAAGGGCTGAGGCTCCTCCAGCATTGTCCCTTGGGTCCCACTACCTGCCTCACTCACAGTTACACCCTCTTGTCCCTGACCAGAGACCGAATTTGAGGCAGCTAATCTAATGGGTGTGACTACCTCCCGGTAACTCCAGAGAATCCAGGTAACTCCCTGATGTGCCGCAGTGTTTGAAGCTCAGATTTCAGATCATCAACTTTGAGCTTGAGTTCCTCAAGCACCCAACACTTGCTGCAGATGTGGTCACCAGGAACCACAATGGGGTCCACCAGCTCCCACATCATGCAGCTACAGCACATCACCTGATCCTGCATCATCCCTACTTTATTTAATTAGCTATAATTTTGTGACTTTTTATTCAACCACTACAAAATGCTTATCCTGCTACTTACCTGTGCCTCCTCACCAAAGCCTCAAGTTCCCACTCCTATACTGGTCCACTCACACAATGGCCACTCTGCTTTACTTTTAGTTGCTCCTGTTTATGAACTGCGAATCGATTGGTCTGCCACTAATACGCTGAGCCCCGCAAAACACTCCTTTTTTTAAAAAAAAAAACACTTCTCCCTGACCTGTGCAAAGCTCTCTCTCTGCAAGTCAATTGGTCTGCTGCTAAAAGGTTGCTCCTCAATTTTGAGACTGTGCCCTCTTGTTCTGGAAACTCCCACTAGAGGCAACATCCTCTGCACATCCACCCTAGCTATGCACTTGGCAAGTTTCAATGAGATCCCCCCACATTCTTCTAAATTCCAGTGAGTACAGGTCCAAAGCTGCCAAATGCTTCTCATATGTTAACCCCTGGTATTGGGAAATGAACCTGGTCAGGTGTCAGGTCTCTCAGTGGCAGAGCATTTTGGAGATAGTGATCACAATTCTATCTCCTTTACCATAGCATTGGAAAGGGATAGGAACAGACAAGATAGAGAAGTGTTTAATGGGAGTAAGGGGAACTATGAGGCTATTAGGCAGGAACTTGGAAGCATAAATTGGGAACAGATGTTCTCAGGGAAACATACGTAAGAAATGTGGCAAATGTTCAAGGGATATTTGTGTGGGGTTCTGAGTAGGTATGTTCCAATGAGACATGGAAAGGGTGGTAGGGTACAAGATCCGTGGTGCACAGAGGCTGGTATAAATCTAGTCAAGGAGGAAAGAAAAGCTTACGAAAGGTTCAAAAAACTAGGTAATGATATGAATCTAGAAGATTATAAGGCTAGCAGGAAGGAGCTTGAGAATGAAATTAGGAGAGCCAGAAGGGGCCATAAGAAGGCCTTGGCGGACAGGATTAAAGAAAACCCCAAGGCATTCTACAAGTACGTGAAGAGCAAGAGGATGAGACGTGAGAGAACAGGACCAATCAAGTGTGACAGTGGAAAAGCGTGTATGGAACCGGAGGTACTTAATGAATACTTTGCTTCAGTATTCACAACGGAAAAGGAACTTGGCGATTGTAGGGATGACTTGCAGTGGACTGAAAAGCTTAAGCATGTAGATATGAAGAAAGAGAATGTGCTGGAGCTTTTGGAAAGCATAAAGTTGGATAAGTCACTGGGCGGGCTATAACATGCAGGTTTGTGAATGTGGGGTTGATGCCTGCCTGAAGAGATTCTAGCTCATTGCTGATTGAAAACAAACAGCCATAAATTATCAACTGTCATTGATGGGAAGATGGCAATAAATTGATGCTAGCTTGGAGAAGAGCCAATAACAAGGTGCTAAAGGACAGACACATGACCTGTGGCTAATGACACTGGAATGCAATATTTGAATTGATAAGGAATGGATATAAAAGTGGATGCTTTGTGTGCTGGCAGTAGTAACTTCAAAGAATAACCATTGTAGATACAAGCGTGAGAAACCCTGTGTGAAACACGTGGCGAGTGAATCAGGACAATTAGGAACGTCTGGCCAGCGTAAACTCCTTTGTCCAGGTAATACCTTTGCTATTCTTTGACTATTCAGGAAAGTCAGGTATATTTAGCTGTGTGCACACAAGGTATTTAGTGTATGAATTCATATACTTGTTAGATACAGTAAATACAGTATTTTTTTTACAACACATCCTCTCCACATCCACACTATCTAGTCCTTTCGACATTTGGTAGATTTCAATGAGATCCCCCGCATTCTTCTAAATTCCAGTGAGTACAGGCCCAAAAATGCCAAACACTCCTCATATGTTAACTCCTTCACTCCCAGAATCATTCTAGTGAACCTCTTCTGGATTCTCTCCAATGACAACACATCCTTCCTGAGATATGGGGCCCAAAATAGTTGACAATTAGGTTTAGGGTTAGGGTTCTTTGAGCAAGTCATGTCTCAATTACATATGGAACATAACAATCTCTCATTTCCATCTGATACAGTAATCTTGCCCTCTTGCCCTTTGTTCTCCAGTGGCTGCTCATTTGCAAACAAGATTTTGGCTGAGGTGGTCTCATCCCCCTGCACTTCAGCCTGCCTTGAGTCCGACCCTCCAGCCTCGCTTCTGGCCATGGCAATGAACCTTCATCCCTTTAAAGGTGCTATACCTGCTTGCTTGAGAATTAAGTCTGCTGAGTACTTCTGAAGATCATACAAAAATCTGTAGTACATTAAGTCAACTTAAAAGTGTATTGCTTAAGGGGAAATTACATATTGCACGTTACAGTGAAAGTAATTCAAAAGAGGTATATTAGTGCAAAAGATTATTGTATGTAGCTCGCAAAATGTCGCCGTTGTTCACTATTGCCATCTTGCTCAGGACCATCCCAATCAAAAACAGTTACTTTTACCTAGCAGTAAAGCTGATCAACACCTCTCACCACAACTACTTTATTATTTCCTGTCAAAGTCATCTTCTGTACAGAAACTCCCATGCCTGGCATCGCTCTATAGACATATAATTAATCTATGTATATAAGGTACTTCATGCATTTATAGTCATTGTGTTTTTATAATAATTGTAATTATTATTATAATTAATAATCTTATTGTGTAATTATTTTGTTCTCTCTTGCACTTGTGTACTGGACAACACACACAAATGCTGGAGGAACTCAGCGGGCCAGGCAGCATCTATAGAAAAAAGTAATGTCAACGTTTCACGCCAATAGCCTTTGGCAGGAGTGTGCACTGGAAATGACTTTAAGTAATCTTGATTCTTGAATCCAGGGGAGAGTTATCTCCTTACAGACATCTTCACATATGCAGTACGTTCAAAGGGAGGCTCCTCCACCTTCTGAAACTAACTTGTTCTCTCTTGCTCAGTACTCAGAACTCAAACATTAACTGTTTCTCTTTCTATAGTTGCTTCCTGATCTTCTGAGTGTTACTAATTTTACTTCAGACTTCTTGCATTAGTACACCTTTGCTTTTCTTTCACAGCTATTCAACTGTCTTGATGCTGAGTTGTTACCACAGTAATAAAATCTAACCGGACAGTTTCACAAGTTCCCTAAACTCTGCATCAAAACACAACTAATTCCTTAGCTAACATTCCATAATACAGGAAGAATGTGGAAACTATAGAAAAAATGCAGAGGAGATCTACAAGGTTGTTGCCTGGATTGGGGAACATGCCTAATGAGAATAGGTTGAGTGAACTTGGCCTTTTCTCCTTGAAGCGACAGAGGATGAGAGGTGACCTTATAGAGGTGTATAAGATGATGAGAGGCATTGATCGTATGGATAGTCAGAGGCTTTTTCCCAGGGTTGAAATGGCTAACACAAGAGGGCACAGTTTTAAGGTGCTTCGAAGTAGGTTCAGAGGAGATGTCAGGGGTAAGTTGTTGCAACACACACAAAATACTGGTGGAACGCAGCAGGTCAGGCAGCATCTATAGGGAGAAGCACTGTCGACATTTCGGGCCGAGACCCTTCGTCAGGACTAACTGAAAGGAAAGGTAGTAAGAGATTTGAAAGTAGGAGGGGAAGGGGAAAATGGGAAATGATAGGAGAAGACCGGAGGGGGTGGGGTGGAACTGAGAGCCGGAAAGGCGATTGGCAAAAGGGATACAGAGCTAGAGAAGGGAAAGGATCATGCGACGGGAGGCCTAGGGAGAAAGAAAGGGGGAGGGGAGCACCAGAGGGGGATGGAGAACAGGCAGAGTGATGGGCAGAAAGAGAGGGAAAAAAGGAGGGGGGGATAAAAGCTAAATATATCGGGGATGGGTTAAGAAGGGGAGGAGGGGCATTAACGGAAGTTAGAGAAGGGGTAAGTTGTTTTTTTTAAAAAAACACAGAGAGTGGTGAGTGTATGGAATGGGCTGCCAGTGACAGTGGTGGAGGCAGATACAATAGGGTCTTTTAAGAAACTCCTGGAAAGGTACATGGAGCTTAGAAAAATAGAGGGCTATGGGTAACCTGAGGTAATTTCTAAAGTACATACATGTTTGGCACAGCATTGTGAGCCGAAGGGTCCGTATTGTGCTGTGGATTTTCTACATCTCTATGATTCTATGTTTTTATTTGCTTACCAGAAGCAATTTTGCAATTGATTCCGCTCCACAGTTCGATAAATGGTTGAATCTTAAATCAAGACCTGAAGAATCCAAAGTCAATATTGTAAAACCTTCCTCTTATTCTTGCAAAATCAGAATCCCATACCTCACCCATGAACATAGTAAATAATGCAAATAAATTAATTCCAGTCCAATCCCTCTGCCCATTTCCAATCATTGACTGAAAGTACTTTTTAGCTGAAAAGCATTTTATTCAATGTCAGAATGCAGAAACAAATTGGACTTCAGGTTAAGGATAAGTATGAACCTTGCAGGAGATACTATATTGTAAGAGGAGAAGTTAAGCAGATTAAACCTCTACAACCTTGGGTTTTGAGGAATGAAAGGTTAGATAATCCTCACAGGGATTGAGGGAAGAGATGTGGGGATGCTGGACTGACCTCTGGACACAAACTCAAAATAAGGGACTGACCATTCAGGGCTGAAACAAGGAAAATGTTATATCCAGAGGGTGGCAAATCTTTGGCTCAACATCAAATTCAACCATTTTAACATTTCCAGTTCTGCCCTGAAACATTCATTCAGCTTCTCCTTCCATAGATGCTACATTGCTGAATGATT